>NW_025919462.1:0-172407 GCF_907164915.1 Impatiens glandulifera | reverse complement strand
TTCTTTCGCCGGAGTTATACTACATTGTCTACCATCGACCTCTCCTTCGCCGGAGACTTCATTATAATATCAATCCGTCTTCCTAAATTATAAAATGGTATGTTTTTGAATGTCATCTATACCTCCTTTACTTTTCTTCCCAACCTTTTCTATGTTTTTTGAATACTCGACATGAAATGTTCTGTTCTTTTTGATTATCAGGAAGGAATACGTATCAGCGAGAATGATATGGACGAGAATGATATTATTGATTTAAGGTAACATTGTTTAACTTCTCCAATTTTTGTAGTGCACATGTAAGCGAAGATCTCTTCACTACTATATTATGAGATAATATCTTATGAAGCGAAACTATATTCGCCTAATATTACAATCTTCATACTGTTGAAGTGAAGCTTTCTTCGCTTATATTGTTTTCATTTTCCAATAATCTACAAACCTTTATTTTCCACTTGTTCAAACTGAACAGCGAATCTGCTACTTGTCGTCGTCAATTGAATTTCGATGGAAACGGCCAACCTTTGGAGGACATCGAATCCAACTTAATTCCACTTTTAGGTAGAGAATTTGAGAGTGAAGAAGAAGGCTACGTATTCTACTTAGCATACGCTAAACTAATAGGATTTGGTATAAGGCGCAGTTCAAAACATGTAGACAAGGAGGGTAAAATACTGGATAGAGTTTTTTGTTGTAGTGCACAGGGTGAACGGGGAAAGGACAAACGTGATGTCTATGTGAAACGTAGACGTTCTGTGACTCGGTTCTGTTGTGAAGCGAAATTGAGGATAAAGCGTGCAGACAATGGAAAGTTCCAAGTGGTAAATTTTATTAGTGATCATAGTCATCCTCTTGCAAGTCCAAAGAAAACTCACCTGTATAGATGCCATAGGAATATTTCTGCAGTTGCAGGCTTACATATCGAGATGGCCACTAACGTGGGAATTCCTCCTAAGTCATCACATGCTCTAATGTCTAAACAAATCGGTGGAAGGGAGAATCTAGGTTTTCTTCCTGAGGATTACAAAAATTACCTGCGCACGAAAAGAACCAGAGAGTGTAATTTTGGGGAAACAGGGGGTGTATTAGAGTATTTGCAGAACAAACAATCCAATGATCCTGGTTTTTATAATGCTTTTCAACTTGATGCGGACGATTTGATAACGAATATTTTTTGGTGTGATTCCAACATGCGGTCCGATTATTCATACTTCGGAGACGTGGTCAGTTTTGACACCACATACAAGAAGAATAATGAAGGTCGTCCAGTTGCGCTTTTTGTAGGTGTCAATCATCACAAACAATCAATTCTTTTTGGAGCAGCTCTATTATACGATGAAACTGCGATGACTTTTGATTGGTTGTTTGAGACTTTCACCAAAGCTATGCATGGGAAAAAACCAAAAACCATTCTTACAGATCAAGACGCGGCCATGGCTAAGGCCTTGGCGTCTCAATGGCCCGAAACAAATCATCGTCTCTGTATTTGGCACATATTTCAAAATGCAGCCATACATCTTAGCTCGGTGTTCCATAATTTCAGAGATTTTTCTAAGGATTTTTCTTCGTGTATATGATTTTGAAGAAGAGATAGAGTTTGTTGAAGCTTGGAATCAAATGTTGACAAACTACGGGCTTGAAAACAACGATTGGTTGAAACGCATGTTTAGCATCAGGCGAAAGTGGGCATTAGTGTATGGACGACAAATGTTTTGTGCTGATATGACGACAACACAGAGAAGTGAGAGTATGAACAGTATGTTGAAAAGGTACTGCTCCTACAAACACAAGTTTTTAGAATTTTTCAAACACTTTGAAAGACTACTTGATGAAAGAAGATATGATGTGTTGAAGGCTGATTTCAAATCAATTACCAGCCAACCAAGTCTTAACTATCCAGTTTTGATCTTAAAGGATGCCTGCAAAGTTTACACCCCAGAGGTCTTTAAGTGCTTTGAACAACAATGGTTTATGTCGCATGATTGTGGTGTTGAAATGTTAGAGGATGTTGACACACACAGAAAATACAAGGTAACACCCCACACTAGGAGATGCTCTCATACAGTTACAGTTCATAAGAATGACGATAAGAATATCGAGTGTAGCTGCTGTAAATTTGAATTTGGAGGGATTTTGTGTGCTCACATCCTAAAGATTTTCACAACGATTGACGTGTTGAAGATTCCTCCGGCGTTGATATTGAAGAGGTGGACAAGAACAGCCAAAGATGGAATATTTGGAACTGATCCAACCGTGGACAGTACTAATGTTGATCCGAGTGAGCTTCATAACATAAGATACAGAGATTTGTGTGGGTTGTCCATGCATTTATTTAACAAGGCAGCCGAAAGAGATGACACTTACAATCATGTCAAAGAAATCATGCTGAGCCAGTGCACGTTTGTGGATAAAAAATTGCAGGAGAGTTTAAATATGCAAACTCCACCAACCGGTTTATCACGTTCGGCCGAGGGTGCCCCTGTGCAAGCAAAAGGAATGAAAACTAAGAAGCCAACAAAGTCTGGTAAGAGAAGGAAAGGTGGACTGGAGAAGAACTCAAGAAAACGAAAATCAACAAGAATAACTAGTGAATCACATATTCCGGTATGAAATTGCTGACTTACCCTTCTTTACTAATAATTGTGTTATTAATATTCATATAATAACATACTTTTAAATAAATTTGATCTTCCTTTCCAGCCATCAAGTGCAATGCCAACGACAACTCCTCAGTTCTCAACTCCTCAACAATGGGACGAAAGTTTCAGCATGGACGCCAATACTCCGTTCACTGTTCTTTTGTCATCTCAACTATCGAATTCCAGTTTCATGTGAAATCTGATATGTATATAGTATTGTATGTACGTTGGATTTGAAACAAAGAATAAGGTCGAATGTATGCATGCGAAGTTTTATGAAATACCAAATGAATGACCACACTAATTCATTTCTAAAAAATTACAAACACCTATATGAATCGAATATTTATTCGCCCCAAGTCAACTAATATTAAGTATCCTTTTAGTTGCAAATTGAGAAAATGAAACATAATACTGAGGCGAAGATGTTTTCGCTTGAACCTAACCATCTTTGTCTGATGAAATTTATCTTTATGTTGAAACTGGTATTTACATGTCGTGGTAAGTGCAGTGACATGACAAGTCATCCCGCTTCTCATGGATGAGATGGTGGCTTTACATTATCAGTAACGTGAGGCGAATATGTATTCGCTTCATCGAAAATATGTATTAGAGGCGAATATTTATTCTCTTCATATTTCTTTCATGAAATTAGAGGCTTCACATACATATTTTATGAAGAGAAGGTGTTTGAAGCGAATATTTATGCGGCTCATGTTTATTTCACTTAATTTATTCATTTAACACATAATTGAACAAGTATTTGAAAATCAAATTTCATAAAAAAAACACTTCATGTAAACACGTTCCTAAGTGTGAGGATGTGAAGTAACAATTTTTTAGAATTGAAATTACACAACATATTCTTTATTGTAACAATAAATCATTACAATTATAGGAATAGTTTAATTACCCCATCTGTCTATGAGTACATTATTGTACTCATGTGAACTAAAATAATTTGTAAAATTTAATTACACAATATGTATACAGTTCCTAAATCATTGACTTATCCATTTACGGCAGGAATTGTAGACCTCGCTCCTGGCCTTGTTGAGCTCCGAGCCAATGACACGCCAACAGTATTCCATCCTCAATGTCCTTATTTGGTTCCTTACATTTCTTTTAACTCCAAAGCCAGTTTTCCACCCCTTCACCTCACCTTCATACGTCTCCATGTGTCTCATGCAATAAATGCCGCAGTCAGTGTAATTCTTTGAATCCTGCCATGGCAATTTCAGACATGTCTTTTCCAAACCGCCATACTTTTTACCAAGAACGGGGTCTACGTCGTTCATATATTGTTGAATGTAGTCATCCTGATACATCATTACAAACAACATTATGTAATGTATTTTAGTGCTACTAGAATTCCAAAATTGAACTGTTTTAAATTTTAATTGTAGTGTCATACCAAGATTTGTGCATTCTTATATCTTCTTTCAAAGGGCGATTGCATAGGTGACTCGCGGTTATCAATTACTTGAAATTGCCTTTGTATGAAGTTATAGCAAACAAGGTAGAAATGTCTGTCATCAATGATTGGGAAAAACAACTGTGGATAGAATTAGAAAAGATTAGATTTGAACTGAGTGGTAAATGATATTATAAGGTATGACAGCCACAGATGTACTTACGAGGTCCACTTCCCAGAGGTCCATTTTTGAAATTTGGAAAGCACGACCTTCTAGACAGAACCTGTCATTGAATTTTTCTCGCGTAGTTATCCCACCTTCACGAAAAATCTGTTTACAGCAGTCTTTAGTCTCACAAGAATAACATAATTGATAAATAACAGTGCTAGTACAACTTACGGTGAGCACGGTTGTGTAGAAAATCTTCTTGTAACGAGATTTGACATTTTTCCTACAAAGGTTGTGCAAAATGTATGACCAAACATCAATAATCATACTGTCTACCCAGGTTTCATTAGCCATTGTGAGCATGTCCCCGCGCGTCACGTGTAGACATAGGTGTTCCGCAATAAATAACATTTCACTGCATGGAAACAGCAAAACATTTTTCAAGATGGTGTGCAATTCCTATTTTTTATGAATAATTAAGCATTTGCAGCAAACATTACCTTGGATCAAGTCCTCCAGCAAATACGAAACCCACAAAAATCTTCTGAAAGTTTGTTAGTTTCTTGTCATCCCTAAACATTTTATTGAATTGTGGTGTTTTCAAAGCTGTAGGCAATTCCAATGCTTTAACCCATTCTGTCGTTCGCATGTTTGGACGAGAAGAGCCAGTTTGAAGTGGCGGTAGTACACTGGAGATGCCTTCTTCCGGTTCATTCTTTACTATCTCCAAAGAATAGGCGGTGTGAAATGGCGTTAGTAGACTGGAGATGCCTTCTTCAGGTTCATTCTTCACTGTCTCCAATGACGAGGCGGTTTGAAGTGGCTGTGGTAGACTGGAGATGCATTCTTCAGGTTCCTTTTTAACTATCGCCAAAGAAGGGGAGTTTTTGTTGGTTTCGGTTTTGATGACATCGGTTAACCAATCAGTTTTCAAATTTCGTGGGGCTTTCTTTGGACATTTAAGGCCTTTGAAGGTCCTGCTTCCTCATTTTTTGGATAATTAGGGTAGGAGGCAAGGCTGGGGTGGTTGTAGTGCTGGGGTTCGTGTTGGTTTCTGTTTTGGGAGTAATTGGGTTGGCTTTGGTTTTGGCTTGTGCCATTGGAGGGGTTGTGGTTTTGAGTGGAGGAATGGGGTTTGCTTTGGGCTTGTCTTGTGCCATTGGAGGGGGTGTGGTTTTGAGTGGATGAATGGGGTTTGCTGAGGGCTTGTCTTGTGCCAATGTAGGGGGTGTGGTTTTGAGTGGAGGAATGGGGTTTAGTTTAGGCTTGTCTTGTGCCAATGGAGGGGGTGTGGTTTTGAGTGGAGGAATGGGGTTGGTTTTGGGCTTGGCTTGTGCCATTGGAGGGGGTGTGGTTATGATTGGAGGAATGGGGTTGGCTTTGGCTTGTGCCATTGGAGGGGGTGTGGTTTTGAGTGGAGGAATGGGGTTGGCTTTGGCTTGTGCCATGGAGGGGGTGTGGTTTGAGTGGAGGAATGGGGTTGGCTTTGGCTTGTGCCACTGGAGGGGTGGGTTATGATTGGAGGAAGGGGGTTGGCTTGGCTTGTGCCATTGGAGGGGGTGTGGTTTTGAGTGGAGGAATGGGGTTTGTTTTGGGCTTGGCTTGTGCCATTGGAGGGGGTGTGGTTTTGAGTGAAGGAATGGGGTTGGCTTTGGCTTGTGCCACTGGAGTGGGTGTGGTTATGATTGGAGGAAGGGGGTTGGCGTTGGCTTGTGCCATTGGAGGGGGTGGGGCTGGGGTTTGGGTAACTGTTTTGAGTGGAAGGGGGTTCTTGTGGGATTGGGGTGTTGGTGTGAGGGTGGGTTGTGTGTGGTCTAGGGTGTTTAGAGGATGGGTGTTGGATTTGGCTTGGTTGTCTGCGTTGATATTTTTTGTGATGTTGGGAGAAAGTGTGCTCTTGTTGGATGGGGCCGTTGGTGGGTGGTTGGCTTTTGTCTTCGTTTCGGTGGAGGGGGTGAATGTGTTCTTGTTCGATGGGGCCGTTGGATTGGTGTTGGCATGGTTGTTGGTAGGAAGGGTGTTGCCTTTCGCTTGGGTGGTGGCTTCCGTGTGGGGGTTAATGCCACTTCCTCTGGGCTGCTGCTTTTGTTTTGGTCCAGACTCCGCTGTAAGCCTTCCCTCAGGATTGCATTGGAGTTTAGCACCGTGGCCAAGGGCTCAAACGCAGACTGTACAAGTTCCATGGCGTTTATCTGGTGCATCTCATTCAGATATTTAGCCCCTTGTGCCAATTCTTCGGCAGCGGCAGCAACCTTCCTCAAACATGACGCCAGGTTTTGTGTAATTGGAGCATGCTCAGTTGGATGGTCATCTCCAGTTTGTGGTGGTGTTGGCTGCACATTTTGTTGCATCGGTGGTTGCTCATTCGGCATGGCTATGCGAGCAACCACCCTACCATGTCCAAACCCCCCCTGTGCAGCCTCATACTCAACCCTTTCGTACATCTTCTTCTCGTCCCAGCATCCTAGAATAGGAAAACTCCTTGAGATCTTACTGTTTACCTTGAACTCAACCACACGGTCCAAGTAGCACAACTGATACATTAGCATGAACAAATATATGTTACGTTCAAAGTCATCAAAAAATTATGAATGGACAACCTCCAGCAAATAGATTTCTACACTCACCAAAAGAAAGGTTAATGGTCCATGGAAATAGGATGTCTTCTTTGCTTTCCACTTATAAACACTGTCGACTAGCCCGTCTAACGTGAACTTGCACCAGTTGTAGTCTTTGATTTTAGATACATCCTGGAGGGATTTCAGTACTTTGAATCTGAAAATAAAAAAGTAGTGACTCAAGCCATGTAAAATGATATTGAAGTTCTAAATGAGATCACAGAATTAATGCTAGGTTCTTTGGGTTTACCTGCACTGTGGATTTTGGGATGTCCACAAAAAACTGGATACAACAAACACCACGAAGTCCATCTTGAAGTTACTGTCTCCTTCTGTGTTCTGTAGAATTTTGTCAGGCATGTGGTAGGTTGAAGGACCTCCACTGTTCTCGAATCCCCATCTCCTTCTCCACGCCGTGAGATGTTCCTTGTACACCTTGTCGTCCGTGTGATTTCCTAAACACTCTGCCACAACTAATTCACCTCTGGGTATGTTCAATACACATTGAACATCCTCTTCATCAATCTGCATCTCCTCTCCACTGTGTAGGACGATGCTCCTCCTTCTGGGATTGAATAGACTCACAATGCACCGTGAGAATTGAAGTGGGCATTTTGATATGCCAAGTGACAGAAGGGAACCAAATCCGATGTCCTTCACAGCCTGCTTCTGTTCTTCAGATAACCTGTTAATCAGGTGATGAAGGCCCGATGGAGAGGTTCTGCTCTTGAAATCGACATCAGGGTCACGAGTCCTTCTTCTTTTCTTCTGAACCTGGTTCTCACTAAGTGCTTCATTCGCCGCGTTGGCCAGAATATCCAGTGGTGTCGTGGGCGTGCCTGATGCATCGGGTTTTCGTTTCCTTTGTTGAACACTACATTATCATTAGCAAATTGGATTACTTACCTAATCCAAATAGAGTCAAATTTTAACAATTGTAACATTCGCGTAATTACCTTAGTGTGTTCACTTCAGTCGTGGATTCAGTATATGGAACTATTTGCATATCGGAATCCTGATTCTGAGATGTTAAAGTCACATTTAGATTCTAACGACCTAAACTAAGAAAACGAAATAGACACAAGCATGCAACCGTAAATACTTCTTACCATTTTCGCTGGAGCCGAAGATACTAACCGGAAGACAAATGGGTTCGTAGTCGAAATGCCGGAGACGACAGCGCTAGGTCAGATGGTAGAATAACCTGGGTGTCTTACGGCCGAATTCGGGCTTCAGATGTTTTACAGTTTTACTATGCAAAGTGCACTCTTAGTGTGAATGTATTTTCATGAGGCCGTATCGGTTTTCACAAACATGAATAAGGAGTTTCTCATGAACTTCGTACGAGTCGAAGCGATATTCGCTTTTGTAGTGTGAAAGGTAATTATGCATTATGAAAAGTAACATACGACAATAGACGAGGATGTATTCGTGCAGAACTCCGCACTGTACGAATATATCTTCGCTTAGTACATGTCTTTCATGTTTCACATTATTTGAAAAAAAATTCCCACAAAAGAAACAACTATTTGATTCTCAATGCTGAATAAGCGAACAAATCTTCGATCTGCCAATCTAACAGATCGTATCCAATCTAAAGGAATGACGTTTGATTCGATGGTAGCGATTCACTGACCGGCGTCACAAAGTCTGAGACTTTGTGACAGTTGACTTGACATGTGGTAATTTTGTTGGCGCTTCATTGTACTAATTTCCTTTTTAATTGAGCTGTCAATTAAATTTTTTTATAATTTTTCTTGGAATATAAATGACATTGTATATATTTTACTTTGACGCTCATGTAATAAATATAAGGTTTGTTATATATGAATAATTTAATATTTCATATAATGTTAATTATAGTAAATGTAATATTTTAATTTATGACCGTAGTCTTCAGCATTTTTTAATATAAATTTTTGATTCCTATAATGAGTGTAACAAGATAAGATCAAACATCACCTAAACTTTTTCATTAACAATATATAAATTATGATTGATGTTCCCTATCTAAAATAATGAAGACTGGTCCGATTCGATGTATAATGATTAGTTTAAGATATGATGTAACGTACAAAAATATGTCGGCAATGAATTATAAAAAAAATTGAAATGTGATCCAGGGGATAGAAATTGAGAAATGGTTTGTAGCGAAGATTTATTCGCGTTAGTGTGTTTGCCACCCACATTCATTCATAATTTAGGTATTCACATACAAGCTTTGTTGTACTTACATCAGGTGTAAAGGGTATTCTCATGTAGGGGTTGTGTGTTTCACATGTAAGTCAACCTAGAATCCATTCAAGCGAATATTTATTCGCTTCAGATTAGTTTCTCATAATTTGCAACTTGCAAGTTTCACTGAACACGGATATATGTTCGCTTCTTTTCTTGTATAATTAGATGATTGCATGTGTTTAAAAATAGAAAAATGTTGTGCAATTGGAAACTGTATTAAAATATACTATTTCTTACTTTTTGTGATGTGACAACAATACTGCACACTGTTCCGATTTGACATGTCATGACATGCATAATACTTTTACTGAATCCATAGATATGAAATGATTTCTTTATAGGGTTTTATACAAAAACACACCTCTTTTTCAATGATGACATCTAATTTCTGCACGATGTGACAAAACAAAGGATTAATGTTAATATTAAAAGAATAATATTAACAAATATTAAAAATAATTAAACTTAAATTAAAAATAATAAAAGCTTAATAATTAAACTTTAATTAAAACTTAATAAAAAGAATTAATGTTAATATTAAAAGAATAAGATTAAAAAATGTTACAAATAAATTTAAATAATTACTATACATATAAAACCAGTTCAACCAAACACCCTTATAATTTTACTATTGGGATAAATATACTTTTATAATTATATTGAAATAATTATAACAGTGTACTACTGTCTACCAAACACATCCTACGTATTATATTGAATATAATTTTATAATTATTCATGAAAATGTGTTTATTCATGTTGAAATAATTTATTATCTAATATAATGTGAATGACAATATTGAATAATGTATTATTTTAATATTATTAAGTGTTATTACATTTTCGTGAATGAAATTACTTTTTCATGATGTGACAAAGTGACTACACACTGTTCGGATTTGATATTTCATCACGGGAAATTTACTTTTTCTGAATCAATAGATCTAAATAATTTATGAAGAAAACAGATTTTCTTTTTGCTATAAATGTAGGGATTACATGAACAATCTTCGTCGGCAGCATGAAATATCTATTGAGCGTTTTTGTTGAGAGTGTGTGTTTTTTTTCATATAGTTTGTTGGGATGTATCATTTGGGAGATTCTCTGTGATGGAAAACTTGTACAATCAAGATCAAGTGGTGGAAAACATCTTCAGTGTACACGAATGCTTGGTAACTCAAGTAGAAACTACCGATCAAATGAAGATCATTCGTGTACACTGCTGTGGTTGCTTCCCTAGGATGTATCATTTGGGAGATTCCCTGGGATGGAAAACATCTCAAGAGATAACTCAACAGGTGTAGGACCCCAGTTATGCGTGAGAGATCCGCTGTGGTTGCTTCAATGGAGATGCCTTGAAGCTGGAGATGCAGATGAATATTGTTAAAATGTACAAATGTTTATGAAACGGGGAAATGTTTATGAAACTTGTAATGAAAATTTGTACGTCGAATGATAATATTTATTTGTTATTTATATTTTCATGCAAATGTCATTAAACATTAATAAAATAACGAAATTTTTAAAAATAATAAAGTATTATCATATCATTGCCATAATTTTAAATGTAAGTTTTGGTCCGATTCGATGTGTAATGATTATAAATAAAAATTATATGTGATTAACGGAAAGAAATTGGAAAATGGTTTGTAGCGAAGATTTATTCGCGGCGTGTAATTTCCTCCCACATTCGTTCATCATTTTGGTCTTCACATACAAGCGTTGGTGTACTTACATCAGGTGTAAAGGGTATTCTCATGTAGGGGTTGTGCGTTTCACATGTAAGTCAACCTAGAATTCATTCAAGCGAATATTTATTCGCTTCAAATTAGTTATGCACACGAATATATGTTCGCTTCTTTTCAAATATAATTAGATGAAGTCATGTGCTTAAAAATTGAAAAATAAACATAATTTGCAAATTCATTAAAATACAATATTTATTAATTTTTTTGATGTGACAACAATACTGCACACTGTTCCGATTTGATATGTCATTACAGGCTACATACAGTAATCCATAGATATGAAATGATTTCTTTATAGGGTTTTATACGAAAACACACTTCTTTTCTTTTTTGAATGATGAAAGATATTTTCAATACATTACCGTTGAATGTGGTCGACCTGAAATATGAAGATCAAGCGAATATTATGTCGTTTCGTAACAATGTTTTGTTTAATATAGAAACTTACAGGCGAATGATTCTTCGTTTTCCAATTCATTACAGTATGACATGAAAGTGTCAACAATAATATGTAACTTCAAAGATTGGATGCGACATCATCTTCGTTTTTAAGGGTTTTACAGGCGAAGAAATGTCCGTTCGATTTACTGAATAGATATGGTTTAAGGAAGCGAGCAACCAATCGATTGATCAATCGAAGGGGTTTACATGAACAGATCAGTTGTTGTACATTATACTTTGAATTGATCATGACATCCAAATTGCAATCAAAGAATGAATCAAAGCTAACGACAATGAGTCGATTTATATCACTACAGAATGTAAAATATAACTTCAGACTATAATCAAACATAACTTCATAATATTGATGAATACACAAAAACATTCCATAATCCGTTTACATAAGTACTGCACAGATTAACCAAAAATAGAGATGTTCAACAATACAAATGAAGCTCTAGTCTGATTCATGAGAGGATGACTCGTCTATCGGTCCTGTCAGCGACACGACCTCATGTTCGATGACGGGTGGAATGTATAGCTGAATGGCTTCGTTCACAGCATTAATCCATCGGTTGGGGATGAAAACCGTCAAAGAATTTTCAATTATTGATGCGTACTCTAAGTAAAGATGTTGAGGAGTAAACATGAAGTCCTCCGGAGGATTGTCTCCATTTGAAGGTAGGGGATTCCGTAGGCCAAATTGTCTGTATATGACACTTGTGCAGTAGGAGGTAGTTCCCTGAAGGCCCAACAAAATGATGAATGGAGAACCCCTCATCTCGTACATCATTTCAGTAAACAGATACCACGGAACAATGAACCTAATTGGGTGAATATCCGAAATAAAATTCGGAGGCACGAGTCCATTGACCCTTTGCACTTGTAGATTGGCAAAGGAAGTGTAGGGAATTGAAGGACGGGGCAACCAATGCAACTTGTCTAACAACCAGAGGTATAGAACCAAAGGTGATCCACGGCGAGAATAGTTGTTTTCCTCGGGAACAAATTCGTTAAGACCAAGTAATGTCTCAGCAAGTACCAGGCTAGCCAGGTTTGGGGCGTTTCCCATCAGTGCAGGAACTACACGCAGGAGCCTTTCCGAAGGCCGGCGTCCTGCAGCCGGACATAAAAAAAAATGAGCCAGAACCACAAGCATGATCAGTTTGCTTTGTGTGTGGCTGATGGTCCTCTCAGCTCCCTGGACACGCCAAATGTACTCGTCTATGTTTGTCATATTCAGAAATCCATGTTGGAGGGTAAACAAGAGAGCATCAAGCATTGTACATCCATAGAAGCTGTCGCAAATGTGGACGGCCATATGAGGATCTTGATGGACAGGCAAGATCATGAGTGCATTTGTACCACACCTAAGGATTGAAGCAAAGTCCTCTAGCGTCGGGCATATGTGCATTTCCCCAATAACAAAAGAACGAGAGTCCGTATCCCATCTGCTTTGCATGTGGGCCATCAGTCCGTCGTTAACGTTTATTCGTAATAGAGGAAGAA
Source organism: Impatiens glandulifera (assembly GCF_907164915.1). Taxonomy (NCBI): domain Eukaryota; kingdom Viridiplantae; phylum Streptophyta; class Magnoliopsida; order Ericales; family Balsaminaceae; genus Impatiens; species Impatiens glandulifera. The sequence goes on along the minus strand of NW_025919462.1, from coordinate 159,634 downwards.
TCTCATCTACATGATAGACACTAAAAGGGACAGGGTCATCGTTGATCAGACTTAAGTATCGCTCCAGTTGTTGCTGCGATAAAACCAGCATGTCTGGGTCCATCTCTACATCCATCTTATGAGTTTTACGCTTAAGGAAAGACAACGGTAGATAGAGATTCGGGAAGGAGTAAGAGTGTAATGTGAGAGTGAGAGTGAGAGTGAGGGTATGAGAGTGATGATCTTGATACAGCAGTAGTTGAAGTTAATAAATGAGTTTTCATTCTTGAATTGAAATCAATACATACCACAGGTGGTTGCATTACATGTTGCGAGGATATCTTCGTTTATGAATTGGCAAACATATAGTGAAGAAGACATCTTCGTCTCGGATATTAAAAATATGGATTGCACCAAAAATTAACATAAGAAGATATCTTCGTTTATGATTTACAAAATGTATAGTTGCGAGGATATCTTCGTTTATGAATTTAAAAACATATAGTGAAGAAGATATCTTCGTCTCGGATTTCCAAAATATGGATTTCACCAAAAATTACCATAAGAAGATATCTTCGTTTAAGAATTTCAAAATTTTCAGTGAAGAAGATATTACGGTTGCAAGTTTTTCAGTTTCATGATGTTGACAATATATCTTCGTTTAAGAATATTAAAACACACAGTTAAGAAAATGTACTCGTTTATGATTTTAAAAAAATCGGTACAAGAAGACACATCAAACATCAATACATTATAACTCCATACATTAACATCTGAATTGCAGTCCATACATTAAGATCTGAATTGCATTATAAGTTATAATTCACTATCAAACATCCATACATTAAAAAATGTGAATTGACCTGTGTAAACATAAGAATTACTGTACAAGTATAATTCCGTATAAGACATACAAATCCCTAATATCTTGATCTAATTGCAGTCTTTAACTTGAACCTATTGACATTGTGCTCAGACATAAGAATTCTGTATAAATATTTAATCCTCAACGTACTCAAAGCTTCTTCGGCCTTCAAAAGAACAAGAGAAAGTATAAGAACATCTAAAATTGTTCAATGTCATCTACTAAAAATTAGATATGGTATAACACTTACATTATTTTCGTTGATGTCAATAGACCAATTCTTCGTCGTTCCTCTATATGTTTCCATATGTCTCATTAAGTATACACCACAGTCTGTCTTGTTTGTTTTGTCTTGCCAGTCCAGCTTTGGTGCCGTTATCCTGTATTTTTTAACCTTGGCAGCCATTCTGTCCATGCCTTGACTTAACAAGAAGTTCACAAAACAATCGAGTTGTTTACTCAAAGTGACATACTTGTCCAAAATTTTCATTCCATGAGGACGGCCGGAGTTGTCTATTACAACGATTTTGGAGTCCTTAATATTCACACAAACAAGGAAGAAATGTCGGGAAACGACAACGGGTAGGAATATCTGCAAAAAGAACACAAACATTTAATACATTATTGCATATTATTTACTTGGAATTGAGGGATATGTACAGACCACGTCAGCGAAGATGAGGTCTTCTTTTGTGACTTGGTAGTTTCTCATGTCTTCTTCAATGGATTGGGAAAATAACGTGGCATCATGCTGCATATTAACCTGCAAAATAATGGCAGAGCATCAAAGTCATGAACATCAAACAATACATAGCAAAAAAAAAGAGATGCACTTACATGTGAACATGATGAGAAACAAATTATTCTTGGTTCATGCCTTGGCAACCTACGGCATTTGAAGTGCACAATTATGGACCAAGCGTCAATCACTTCGCTCGAAATTTCGCGACCCATTTTCATTGAACGAAGTAATTCCCGGGTGATATTACCAGGTGCACCTACGTACAGAACGTCACTGCAAAATACATTCATTTAGAAGACCATAACTAAATAATTTCATTTTTAAAATTTCTAAAACAAGGCGAAATAACTTACGATCCAGGGAGGTCTTCATCAAACACAAAATCGGTTAATCTCTGTTCCTTGTTGGTTATTTTGTGGTCCAACATATCAGCCACCTGTTGCATGTAAGGGGATCGAAGGTGCACAGGAATTTTTGAGATCTTCCTCTTAGGATATTCTTTAATGTTGATGCGCCCCCCCCCCCCATCACCTTCATCTTCATCTTCAGAAGATTCAACCGCCTTAGAAGCCTCAACCTGTTGCTTGCCCTCACCCTGATCAGTTGGTGCAACAGACTGAGCTTGGGGTTCCTCGACATTTTCCTTCCCTGCACCATGATCATTCGGTTCTAAATGATGAGATTTGGGTTCCTCAACCTGTTGCTTGCCTTCACCCTGATCATCGTCTTCAAGAGTGGGTGTCTGCACTGGGGGTACCTCATCCGGTTCCTTGACTTCGCCATCATGATCAGTTGGTTCAACACGGGGTGAGGCATCTTTGTTGGGAAGAACTGTATCCTCAGGTTCGTCCGGTTGAAAAGGGGGTGACTTCGCTTGAATGGGCTGAACTGCAGCCTGTACATCTTCCAGTTCAACAAGGAGTGATTCATCGTCAATGTCCACACCTACATCCTCAAAATCTTTCGTTTGAACAGGGAGTGACTGATCTTCAGTGTGCAGAACTGCATCATCGAGATCATTCGGTTCCACGTGATCCGAATGATTTTCATCAGGGGGCATAACTGCATCCTCAGGTTCGTCCGGTTGAAAAGGGGGTGACTTGGCTTGAATGGGATGAAATGCAGCCTGTACAACTTCCTGTTCAACAAGGAGTGATTCATCGTCAATGTCATGACCTACATCCTCAACATCTTTCGTTTGAACAGGGAGTGACTGATCTTCATTGTGCAGAACTGCATCATCGAGATCATTCGGTTCTACCTGATCTGAACGATTTTCTTGATGGGGCATAACTGCATCCTCTAAATCATTCTGTTCAACCCGTGTTGTTGGATTGTCTGCATGGTCCTCCAATGCAGTCTCACATGTGTAATCAACCCGGGGACTAATGACTTTCAAGCCCGCACACGGTAAAGTGTCCACAAGTGCCTCCCTTGTAGGATCTTCCACACCTACATGAACCGGACCATCGAACACCACCTTCAAGTGTTTCATGAAGCCTTCAGACTCTCTGAGGTTCAGGAAACCGGCCTCAAAAAAGGGCTTCGGATCGATGTTGCGTTTCTCCAACTCCCCTGATAGGTAATTCAGCTGTTGGGCTGTATCTTTAAAAGTTTGCAGGATTTTGGATGTCAACAACTGTACATTATGAAAAACATACTTCATTAATCTTGAAAACAGGATAATAAAGAACAATGGGAGTCAATTTATTGTTTCCACATACCTCATTATCGTCTTCTTTTACTTCAACCGAGTCAACTGGATTCTCGGGTTGTCTAACTGCTAGGCGCGCCCTTGCCCTGCCAAGCCCAAAACCACCGGCACGACCTTCTAAGTTGGTAAACTCCAACACGCTGACGTCATCCCAACAGGAGATGATTGGAAATTTTCTTTCGTAGGGGATACGTTCACCTTCCACAAAAACACCATCTAGGTAGCAAATCTGGAGTAAAGGAGTGGGAGACATGTTAGAAAATATTACATATCTATAAATCATATATAAGAGAGGCAACAATACTTACCGATAAAAGGGTTATAGGTCCATCGAAATATGGATTTTTATTTTTACTTGCTTTTTCTTTCCAACTTCTTACACTGTCAATCAATCGTTGAAGTGTAAAGTGGCACCAGTTCAGTTCCTTTATGTTATCAACCTCCATTAAGGATTTGAGAATTTTGAACCTGAAATGAAAAAAATACATTTGTCAGTATTCAAAAATACAATTAGATATATAAGAGGTTTGAATACATGTTTACCTGGCTCGTGAATTTTGAACAGGACATAAAAAACTAGAGACAACAAAGACAACGAAGTCTATTTTGAAATCGTTGTCTGCACTTGTGTTACTTAATATCTTGGGGATCATAGAAAGTGTTTCGGGAGCTTTGGAGTCTTCCCCGGTCCATCTGGTCTTCCAATCCCTCAAGAAATTAAAATAAGCAGGGTCCTTAGTCTTGTCCAACCCAACGGACTCGACTACGTTCATTGAGCCTCTAGGGAGGTTCATCACGAGCTGTACGAGATCTTCATCGATACGGATCTCATCACCGTTGGCCAATACCAGAGAACTCTTATCCGGGTCAAAAGATTGGATTACATGTTTGGAAAAATGAGCAAGGCACTTGGAGACGCCCATTGTAAGAAGAGAACCAAACCCGATTTCCTTAACGGCTTCCCTCTGTTCTACGCTCAATTGAGGAATGAGTTGAGCGAGGCCATGAGGTGATGATCTGGTTAGAAATGTCACTGGACGTTTCTTGCGGGTTTTGGTTTTTTGGGGAGAGGGGGGAAACTCTTCATCGAATGGGGTAGTAGACGGAGAAATATTAGTGGTTTCTGGGGGTGCTTCAGGTAACTCTTCATCGACTGTTGGAGTGGAGGTATGAATAACATTTCGTTTTTTTTTAGGGGGAAAAGGTGGTGGTAAAATCTCATCAGTACCTACAGCAACATCAGTAGCTTCGACAGCAACTGTGGAAACTGATTCAGCAGTCATCGACGACTTAGTATTCGTCTTCGGATTTCTCTTCCTCTTCCTTTCATATGTAAAGTTATTAAACCTCGAAGTCATTATTTTGGGTGGGATAGCATAAATCAGTATTCAACGAAATAAATTGAATAAACATGTGTAAAATTAGTATAAACACAATAAGATGAACATACCTCTCTGGTTTAGTGCTGGGATTGACGTTGGATGCCGGAGTGGGTGCAGTTTCGTTTTCGGTTATGCTCCTACAAACTTGCAAGACGACCTCTCGGGAGTCGATGGGATGATCCACTTCCATGTTGTTGCCTTGGTTACCCGACATGTTCAGAAGAAATCCTTGTAGTATAAACGAAATATCTAGGGTTTCGACGTTCAGTGTTTGGATTATCGCCGGGAGATAGAGAGAGAAGAATATGAACAGTTGCTTATGAAAATGAAATAGAGGGATAGTCGGCTTGTAGCGGGAAATTGAAATTATATCAACTAGTAATGGAAGCGAATAAATATTCGTTCGATATCGTAAATTCATAAAGAAATGATAAAAATAAATGTAAAAGAGATAGTATTCATAGAAGCGAAGATTTATTCGTGGAATGTAAATGCACGGGTAAGTGAATTTACATGACAGTCAAGTTGGCTTCTCATGTGAGGGGAGGTTGTTTTACATGAACGTCAGGCTAAAATTATTGGAAAATAAGAAATCTTCGCTTTCAATCGTCTACTCGAAAAACAAAATTCAAGCGAATATTTGGTCGTGTAGTGATTTTCAATTTAAATTAATTACATTAACATTTATTAATAAACGGAATAAAAAAAAATGTGGCAAAGGAATGGAAGCGAAGATTTGTTCGGTTGCTGCATGTCATCTTCAATTAATTGAATTAATATTTAATAAACGGGAATATAAAATCCATGTCATTCTGGTCTTTACATAAACGGGTAAGTGTCTTTACATGGTAGGCAAGAGGTCTTTACATGGGTGGGTAGGGGGGTTTTACATGAGGTTTCTATTAAACTTAATGGAAGCAAATATATCTTCGCTCCAGAGAGTCTCGGGGCAAAAAAAATGAAATAAAAAAAAAATGGAAAAAGAAAACAAGCCGGTAATTGAAGCGAAGATTTGTTCGGTTGCTGCATGTCATCTTCAATTAATTGAATTAATATTTAATAAACGGGAATATAAAATCCATGTCATTCTGGTCTTTACATAAACGGGTAAGTGTCTTTACATGGTAGGCAAGAGGTCTTTACATGGGTGGGTAGGGGGGTTTTACATGAGGTTTCTATTAAACTTAATGGAAGCAAATATATCTTCGCTCCAGAGAGTCTCGGGGCAAAAAAAATGAAATAAAAAAAAAATGGAAAAAGAAAACAAGCCGGTAATTGAGGCGAAGATTTGTTCGGTCGCTGCATGTCATCCTCAATTAATTGAATTAATATTTAATAAACGGAAATATAAAATCCATGTCATTTTGGCCTTCACATAAACGGGTAAGTGTCTTTACATGGTAGGCAAGCGGTCTTCACATGGGTGGGTAGGGGGGTTTTACATGAGGTTTTTATTAAAATTAATTGAAGCATATATATCTTCGCTCCAGAGAGTCTCGAGGTAAAAAATAATTACATAAAAAAAAATATAAAATCCGAGAAAATAAAAGATTGAATTAATTGAAGCGAATATTATATCGCTGCCTGTATTATTTAATAAATTAAACTAATATTTAAAAAACGTAAATATAATATGCATGTCAATTCGGTCTTTACATGGACGTGTAAGTGTATTTTCATGAACGTCACGCGTTCTTCTCATGGGTGGGTATGCGGGGTTTACATGAGGGTCATGGCAACGGGCGTGTAGATCAGAGCGAAGATATCTTATCTGGGTATTATCTGAATATTATATTATTTCCTGGCGTTAACGGGCGCTTCCGTTAACGGCGTCTTGTGTGAACCCGGGCCTAAACCCGGATTCCGGATTCTCCCTCCCTCCGTCTCCTGCCCAGATTGATTTATTATTAAATTAATAATGCTGCAATCTGATTGGTGCGCCACAGGGGAACACGGCAATCGGTAGCAGAAGATCTGATCTGCTTGCATCCTGCATCATTCTCTTAGTCCAATTTATATTAGTCAACATATAGAGAAACTATTTATTTATTTTTATTGAAAATCAAATATAATGTACATGCAAAATTAAAATACAAGCAGGATTACATTCAACACATTATTATTAATTAACTAATAGGAAATAGACGAACAGGAAGACCTTTCTCGGGGACAGGCATAGGGTTTACGATAATCTTCTCATCTGGGATCAACATTTCCCACTTATATTTCTTCACCAAATTATGCATAAACACAAGTATTTCCAACCGGGCATACTCTTTCCCAGGGCACATCCTCGGTCCTCCACCAAAAGGAACAAATGTATATGGTGCCGGACCAGATCCCTCGAACCTAGATGGATCAAACTTGTATGGATCCGAGAAATACTCCGGATTCTTATGAGTCGAGTGAGCACTCCAATATATCTAAAGACAATTAATTCGATTAGAACATTCGAAATACAAACATGGGAATCATTGAAAACAAAATATTAAAAAGTTCTTATAATTAATTTACCTTCCAACCCTTTGGGATCGAAAAACCCTCGTACATGAAATCAACGAGAACGCTTCTGAAAGCTCCTTGGAGAGGCGGTGCCAATCTGAGAACCTCGCATGCAACATTCCACGAGTATTTCATCTTCTGAATGTCGTTCCAATTAAGAAGTTCGCCTTGGGCTTTTGATTTCTCAATCTCCATTTGCTCTAATTAATGACAATATGAAATTGTATCATTACAAAACTACATTCTATATAGTAATTTATTTGTACTAAAATTGTATAATTAAATAAAAGTAATAATAGTAACAATAGAGGAATTTGGTGCCATGAATAATGTGATAACGTTATTTTTTCCAAGTTTAATCACGTGTTTTTACATTATTTCCGACACATTCATGACACAAAATTCTCGTTCTCTATCGTTACTCTTGTTAAAAGAGAATTTACCGTTGTAAACTCCGTGATAAACTTCCGGCAACTCAGCAAGATACTTAACGATAAAAGCGCATGCAGAGCTAGCGGTATCATGGCCGCCGACGAGCAATCCCAAGATCTTATCAGCAATATCCGTTTCCGTCATAAACTTACCGTCATCATCCGCCGTCAAAAGCATATGCGACAATATATCCTGTACCGGCGACGCATTCCCCTCTGTCAAATCAATTTTCCTCTTCTTTATTATTCCAATCAACTCCCCCCTTATCATCTCCGACGCATTAATCGCGCGTCTAAACGGCGTTCCGGGTAAATCCACCGGTAAAGAAAGTAAACCTTCCGCCACCAAATTAAACCGCTCCAATAACCGCTCCACTTCTTTCGGATCATCCACACTAAGAAAGATCCGGCAAGCAATCCAGAATGTAAATTTCTTAGAGAGAGGGAACACCACGATATAATCGTTCTTACCTGTTATAAATAAATAATAACAATTAAAAGATATATAGTAAAAAAGAGTGTTTGTATTTATGAAAATATATAATTAATATTATTACCCCAATCGGAATCAAAATGACGACGAGCAATTATATCCATCATTCCAATATAACGTTGTAGAGCTTCAGGTTTGAAGAAATTAGGTAACATTTTACGCATCTTAATAGCTTCTTCCATTGAAGATGTTTGATTTGAAGATGGGAAGATTTTATCAACTGAACTTGGCCACCATGATTGAACCAGTTTATTCTCGTTGGAGAAGATGAACTTGTGAGCTGGGGCGCCGCAGAATACAACGGTTTGTTCAAGCATGAGATTGGTTCGGAATATATATGATGAATAGTTTCTTATTCGGTCGTAAATGAAGCTTTCTGGATGTCCACGCCAGCCGGAGGCTAGGTATTGGAAGGTTTCTCCGATCACCGGAAAACCGGATTTTCCCGGCGGGAGGTTTGTTGGGGAGGATGATTTTGGGTGGCGGAAGAAAAGAAAGTTTAGAGTGAGAGTTATTGTTAGAACGAAAATGGTGAGAAAGTATACATAGTAAGAAAGCTCCATTTTAGGGTTTGATTCTTTCTCTCTTGTGTTTTCTGTAAGGACTGTTAAATATGTAGGAGATAGAGAAGATGATCTATGAATAAGGGCACGTTTGATTTGATGTTTCTTTTTTTTATTGGGTTCACAATTTCGAGTTCCGTTTCTCATTTGAACTTTCAAATAGGTTAAAACCATAACATACAAACACATTTGACAATTTAAAGGTTATAAGTTGGATTTTCATTTGAATGACTTTTTATTTATTAAAAACAATTCAATAAAAATTACAAATAATTAACCCAATATCAAACAAAAACTTTTTTTTGTTTGTATAACATAATTATATTTTGTCCTTAAAAAACCTTTATAGGTTGATGATCGGTGATCTATATATATATAATGATGCTTAAATTTTAAAGTGATTGGGCAATATATGTGAGAGTAAATAGATATTTGGGTCGGATTGTGGGTTGACATGCGCATAAATTAAAATGGTTAAAAATAAAATTAAAAAAATTATAGGTATGGTTTGAACTTGCAACATAACAAAATAAGTCAACCTTTTAAGCAAATAGGCTAATAAAACTTTATATTTTAAATTCAACACCAAATTTGAAGAACTCGGTGGTTCATCAATAGTTTTTAATCGGTCATAATTCTCTTTTGACTTCGCACTATAAATTTCACTATTATTAGTGAGCAATAATGGATGAATTCCGTCATATTTATAGAGATAGTGGACATAATTAATATGAATATAGTAAGTCTCGTCTATGCTATTTTAATGGTAGTATTTACATTTTTTCCTTTCACTCGTAGTATGAGGAAGAAGTGAACTCTAAATGTTAAACTAAATGAGTCGAGGAATCAAACTGTATCAATTATTTTAAAAATCGTTCTACAATGTGAGAGTAATGGATATTTGAATCGAATTGTTGGTTTATCCGCCCATAAACTTAAAATAATTAAAAATAAAATTAAAGATGTTATCACATTTTTACCGTAATATTTTTTTCACGATTTTTTATATTATTACCTACCTCCTAGTTTAATTAATTTCAAAATAATTAGTAATATATAATTAGAAGAAAAGATAAATATATTAAGTTGTATAAACATTTTTTCATTATTAAAAAATTAATAAATATTTTTTTTTGTATTACTATATATCTCCATCATATAAATAGTTAATTGAGATAAAAAAAAATTAATTGTAATATACTCAAATGAATTTTATTTACATAATTCTATTTTAATTTATTTTTATAACTTTATATTAATAATAATAAGTATTTTAATTTATTTTTATAATTTTTTCAAATATACTATATCTATTTTCAATAATAATAAATTTTATTTACTGAACATGAATGTTTCATTGAAATAGTGAATGACCACATTCGTGATTTCAAGCTGACAGTTAAAAAAAAAAAGTTGGGATCCTTAATAATTACCATTTTGAGTAAGAAATAGTTTGAGAAAGAAAATATATACTAAGGACATTATATTTCTGTAAAAAATAAAAATATATTAATTAATTAATAAATATAATAATAGGATATATAGCAATGGGCACTACTAGACATAAATGAAGTTTTGCATAATAAAATAATATAATAAAAAAGAAGAGAAACTTAGTCGCGTGTAACGCATGGCAGGTGAAGGAAGAACCACGAGGCATATTTTTGGTTTTAGTAATAAATGGAAACAATCCAAATAATGGTCCATTAAATTAATTATTTTTTGTATAGTCCTTTCATAAACAAAATGAATGATTAAATACATTGACAAGAAAAAAAGAAAGCAGACAACAAAACATATATCATAATTATATTCAAATTCATTTTTGGATTATTTTCTTTTAAGTCGAATCAATAGACAACTTAACTTAGTACAAATTTCGGTTAAGGCCATACCAATGAACTAGTAATAAGGTGTATAAAGTGTAAATTTACGTTAATGAACAAGTTAAACTCATTAGAAAGAACAACACAAAAGGAAAACAAAAGTTAGAAAAGAATGCTAGAAAAAGAACAACATGTTGGGTTTTGCAACAGCAAAACTATGGATCTTCTTAGAAATCAAAACATGCTCTGCTCTCAAATGAAAGAAGTGATTACACTAGGAATGATTGGACTACTCCACAATCAAAAGCTCCCCCAATCTCTCACTCTGGATCAGCCAAAGAACAAGAAGAAGAAGGAAACCTGAAACCCTAGATCTGTAATTCACTCTCTCTCTATTTGCTCTGTTATGAGAAAAATACCCAAGAAAAAGTATTTATACTCTAACCCGTTTTCTAAAAGAAAACCCTGACCCGTTTACCCGGAATTTTAAACCCGCCCGCAATGGCAAGGAACACCTCAACAATTCTCCCCCTTCCGAGCCATGGGAGAATGTTGCTATAAACATTCATCATCGTGACGCTCCTGCCAGAACCATTCCGGCTTTGGCACAACATATCTCATGCTTGCCTCTTGGCAAGCCCTTTGTCATCATATCTGACCCGTTCTCATCTGTATGCACTTTCTCCAAGTATAACTCCTTCTTCTCGAGCACTTCACGGATCCAATGGTACCTTCTTTGGATGTGTTTTGAACGTGAATGAAAACTTGGATTCTTGCTCACATGTATAGCACTCTGTGAGTCACTAAACACCACAAACCTGTCTTGTGCAATGCCAATTTCTTTCAACAATTCTTTCATCCATCTCATTTCTTTACAACATTCAGTAAGAGCATCCCCATCGGTAGGTACAAATCTGATGTGGACAAAATTTGTACCTGGGTACACTAATGGGGAGATGGGTACAAATTAGGAGAGAGAAAATTGAGTAGCAAAGTTTTGTTACTGGGTACAAATGAGAAAAAGTCAAAAAAAGTGGTCCCCACCCCCACTTTTTTATAAAAAAAAATAAACATTTAAAAATTTTAAAAAATAAACCGTTTTATTTAATATTTTATTTAACAAAATATGATTTAGTAGTCTATTTTTTTCAAGTATTATTGTGATGATAATTTCCTAAATTATTTTTAAAAATTATTGATTTTTTTTAATTTTTTAATATAATTTATAAATATTAGTTTTATTAATTTAAACAAATTAATATAATAAAAAATAAAACAAGATTACTTGAATTATTGAATTAAAAAATATTGTATGAATTAGATGATGTGGATGGTGGGACCACAATTGTACTTGAGATGGTTGGGGAATAGAGGTATAAATGGAGAGGTATAAATGGAGAGGTATAATTTATTTGTGATGTGGCTGCTGATGTGGCACATATTTGTACCTATGTATGGGTACAAGGATGGGGATGCTCTAATGGCAATATATTCAGCTTCTGTAGTAGACAAAGCAACACATTTCTGTAGACGAGACTGCCATGATACAGCTCCTCCTCCAAAAGTAAACAAATACCCTGAAGTTGATCTCATTGTGTCAATATCACCACTCATATCTGAATTAGAAAACCCTTCAACATGTGACTTTCCAGTACCATAACACAAAGCATATTTGGAGGTCCCTCGAAGATATCTCATTAGCCACTTAACCGCTTCCTAGTGTGTCTTACCAGGATTTGAAAGAAAACGACTAAGTACTCCAACCGCATGAGCTATATCCGGTCTTGTACAGACCATTGCATACATCAGACTGCCTATTGCTGAAGCATATGGAACACTGCACATTTCTTGTCTTTCCTCTTCATCCTTGGGAGACATTGTCTTATTTATTTTCAAGTGTGTAGCCAATGGACAAGCAACTGGCTTTGCTTTGTCTATACAGAATCGTTTTAGAATCTTCTCAATATATCTCTATTGAGATAACCATAGCTTTTTCTTCACCCGATCACGAATGACCTGCATTCCAAGAATTTGTCTTGCTTGACCCAAGTCTTTCATCTCAAAAGACTTAGCCAAATCCTTTTTCAACTTGGCAATCTTGAGCTTGTCTCTCCCAACAATCAGCATGTCATCAACATATAGGAGAAATATAATAAAATCATTAGAAGCAAACTTTTGCACAAAGACACAGTGATCTGTAGATGTCTTCATGTACCCATGGATGGTCATGAACGACTCAAACTTAAGATACCACTGCCTTGGTGCTTGCTTCAAACCGTACAGACTTTTAACAAGTTTGCACACCTTGCTTTCCTCACCTTTCTTATTATAACCTTCAGGTTGCTCCATATAAACATCTTCATCCAAATCACCATGGAGAAATGCAGTCTTGACATCAAGTTGTTCAACCTCAAGATCCATACAAGCAGCTAGACTTAACACCACCCGGATAGAAGTCATCTTCACTACCGGTGAGAAAATCTCATCATAATCGATTCCATGCCTCTGGCCAAAACCTTTGACAACCAGCCTAGCCTTGTATCTTGTCTTGCTATCATCACCTTCTTGCTTGATCTTGTACACTCATTTATTTTGTAATACTTTTCTGTTCTCTAGTCTTTCAACTAGATCATATGTGCCATTTTTCAGCAATGACTTCATCTCTTCATCCATGGCAGCTAGCCATTCTTTCTTATGAGCATCCTCAAGAGCCTCCTTATAGCATATAGGCTCCCCACAATCAGTTAGAAGAACATACTCTGTAGCAGGATACTTAGAACTTGATCTTTTCTCCCTAGTAGACCTCCGAAGTACCTCTGTTTGTTGATTCTGTTGATTTCCATCTTCTTGTTGAACTTCAAAATCAACCTCAACATTATCACCAAGATCAGTTTCAGTATTAGTATCATTTCCATGGCCTACAGCTTGACCTTGAGGAACATCATCATCACTATCTGAGTCTGAAGCTACATGTGGCCTTGTCTCCTCAACATCATGAGACAACTCAAGACCAGAAAGGTCACGTATGTATGCATCAAGTTTTTCACCATCTTCAAAATTCTCAATAGTCTGATCTTCAAGGAATACCACATCCCGGCTTCTCAAAACCTTCTTATCAACTGGGTCATAACACCTGTATCCCCACTTTTCATCACCATACCCCAAAAATATGCATTGTCTGGTTTTTGCATCTAGCTTAGACCTCTCATCTTTTGGAACATGCACAAAAGCTCTACAACCAAAAACACGTAAATAGTCATAATTAACATCTTTACCTAACCAGACGCTTTCTGCACACTTATTATTCAATGGCTTGGAGGGAGAACGGTTGATCACATACACTGCAGTGCTCATGGCTTCAGCCCAGAAATGCTTAGCCAACCTGGCATGGGAGAGTATACTCCTCATCCGTTCCAACATTGTTCTGTTCATCCTCTCTGCCACACCATTTTGTTGTGGAGTCTTGGGCACAGTCTGTTCATGTCGAATACACCGCTCTTTGCAATAATCATCAAATGAGCCTATGTACTCTCCCCCATTATCTGACTGCACCCTCATCAGTTTTCTTCCTGTCTCTTTCAACCAGCTTGTGAAAGACCTCAAACCTTGCTGCAACCTCATCCTTGGACTTTATAGCATAAGCCCAAACCTTCCTAGATGCATCGTCTATGAAGGTTACAAAATAGGAAGCACCGCCTATAGATTTAATCTTCATAGGACCACAAACATCTGTATGGACCAATTCAAGGACATTCTTTTTCAGTTCAACTTTTGACTTACTGAAGGAGACTCTGTTCTGCTTACCCTTCAAGCAATGCTCACAATTTTCAAGATGAGCATCCTTGAGATTCAGCAACTCATTCCTCTTGATCAAAACATTCAGCCTCTTTTCACTAATGTGACCTAATCTCTTGTGCCACAACTCAGAGGATGACTCCATTAAAACAGAATATGCTGCATCATAGACAATTTTCAAATTTGTCTTGTATAAGGAACAACATTTCTTACCTCGTGCAATAACCAATGAACCATTGCTTAGCTTCCATGCTCCACCACTGAAAACATTATGGTAGCCTCCATCATCGAGCTTACCTGCTGAAATCAAATTCATTCTCAAATCAGGAACATGTCTTACATCTCTCAATGTCAGGAAGCAGCCCATATTTGTCTCAATTCTAACATCACCCAGACCAACTATCTTGGACACACCACTGTTACCCATGCGAACCTCACCATAATCACCAGCTTTGTAGGAATGGAAGTAACCTTTGTGCGGAGTTATATGGAATGAGGCACCTGTGTCAACAATCCATGCTGTTTCATTTGAAGATGTGCTAAGACAGGAGTCTTGACAGTTAGAAGCATATGTCAGTTCACCATCTGAAGCATAAGCAGATGTATCTGCACTCTGTTCTTTCTTTTCTCTGGGCTTCACTGTACCCTTCGCTTTATCATTTTTAAATTTCCAGCACTCATTTTTCCAGTGACCCATTTTGCCACAGTAATGGCAAGCACCATCCTTCTTTGGAGCTCTAGACTTGCTTCTAGACTTTCCCCTGCTCGAACCACTTTTATTATCTTTTGATCTTCCTCTATCAGCCACCAACATATCAGACTTAGGGGGTTTATCCCCCTTTCGATTCTCCTCATCAAGTAAGGAACTGGTGACAAATGCCATGTTGACTTTACCATTTGGTGCTGAGTTGCTGAGAATGATAATAAGTGTCTCCCAACTTGCAGGCAAAGATCCAAGGACTAAAAGTGCTTGCACCTCATCATCAAAGTTTATCTTCATACTACTCAGCTGATTCAAAATATTTTGAAATTCATTCAAGTGCTCAGCAATTGATTTATTATCAATGTACTTCAAATTCACCATCATTCGTACCAGTGCTGCTTTATTCCCTGCTGACCTCCCAGCATAGAGAGATTCAAGTTTGCTCCACACACCATACGCTGTAGTCTCATTCTCAACATGGTGCACAACATTTACACCAACCCAGGAACGAATAAAGCTGCAGGCCTTTCTATCTATCTTTTTCCAATCAGCTTCTTTTGTAGTCTCAGGTCTAACACCCTCATTTTCAATTGCTTCATTCAAATCATCTGAAACTAACAGATCACTGATCATCAGTTTCCATTGCCTGTAGTTTGTACCATTCAGACTCACCATATCAGGTCTAGATTTCCCCATTATTACTGCCTTAACAACTGACAAAAACACCAGCAAAGAAACCAGTTGATCTCTTCTATGAATTTCGCCAAATAACCAGCAAAGCACTCTGCTCCAATGTTAAAACAGATAACCAATTAATATTGCTCTAATACCACTGTTGGGTTTTGCAACAACAAAACTATGGATCTTCTTAGAAATCAAAACATGCCCTGCTCTCAAATGAAAGAAGTGATTACACTAGGAATGATTGGACTACTCCACAATCAAAAGCTCCCTCAATCTCTCACTCTGGATCAGCCAAAGAACAAGAAGAAGAAGGAAACCTGAAACCCTAGATCTGTAATTCACTCTCTCTCTATTTGCTCTGTTATGAAAAAAATACCCAAAAAAAAGTATTTATACTCTAACCCGTTTTCTAAAAGAAAACCCTGACCCGTTTACCCGGAATTTTAAACCCGCCCGCAATGGCAAGGAACACCTCAACACAACACAAAAGGAAATCAAAGTGAGAAAAGAACGCTAAAAAATGTATATGATCCAATGTTAACTACAATAAAAAAAAATGGTTAAACCGACAATCAACTGGAAAGTCGACATTGATTCTCTCAACTCATTTTTATGAGTTCCTTGTATGATCAATGATGTTTTTGATATACATGAGTTGTTTTTTAGATAGTTAGTAATTATACGTTTATTTGATGAAATAAACCAATAAATTATAACTAATCACGTTGTTTTTCTACGTGATTTTTGCTATTTATTTTACGATTTTTATAAAATATAGATAAATAAAATTGTTTTATTTAAAAGATATATATAATTTTTCAACTATAGCTTAACATTTTATTAAATCGATATATATATATATATATATATATATATATATATATATATATATATATATATATATATATATATATATTTAAAAAATACTTAAAATTTAAATAATTTCAATTGGTATTCATTATTTATTTTTCAAATACTTAAATTCAACCTTTAGCACTTAAAATTTCACTTAATTTTTTATTTTATGAAACACATGATCAACTTTAGATCAAGTGCTAGCTTTTTTTAATAGCTTCATATCCACATAGAATGGACCCGCATTTAGAGGATCTAAAGTTTGTATGATTTTGCTCTTTAATTTTTTTTTACCATTATGTTCATGTACTCTTCAGCTATATATCCTTTCAACTTGATCGAATAAATGAAGTCTAACATCAACTAAACAAAGATTTGTAGGCTATTTATCTCGTTAGCGTAAATTATTTTTACACCGATTTAATTTTGAGGTGGTTAGCATGATTTTGGAGTGTTCTAGTCGAAAAAAATAAATTTGTTCTTATTTTTATTATATATATATATTTGATGTTAGGTTGATTATATTAGTTTCCTATTATAATTAACAAAAATGAGCTAGTCTAGTTGGTTAATACATCTTGTGTCTCTTAAGGTTCAAACCTTATTACAGTGTAACGGTAGTTTGTGGACGACGTGGACAAGAAAAGTATACAAGACGTAGTTCACGATGTTCTATAGTAAGTTTAAGAATTTAAAAAACAAATGTGTATATAATAAGAAATGGAGTTAGGAAAGGAATTCATCCAAAATTTATTTTCATTGGATCAACCTTTTAAAAAATGAATCAAGATCAGATCATGGTTTGTCTGTCTGCATTTCAAATGCATTTTTTTAATTTTTTTTTTTGTTAAATCAATAGTTTTATCACTTAGATTATCATGATATTCATGCATTGTTTGGTCTCATTTACGAGCTTGTATTCTATTTTATAATTACATTTGTGTTCGTTAGCATCGTCAACTATTTTATTTTTTTATCTAATTAAAAAGTATTAAGTGCCTTAAATGGAAGGAAATTGATAAAATAATTGAACACGTTGTAGTTCAAAATGTAGCCCTATAAGTTAGGAACAATACTTACGTCAAAGTTCTAAGTCGATCCAACACTGTAAATTCCGACAAACTGAATTCTTCTCCGGCTGCTACAAGAAATCTGAACTTAATATCCCCTTTATTCTTGTTTTGTCCAAAATACACATTAACCTTAAAAGCAATTGGATCTACACAACAATGTGACATAGGACCTAAATAAAACAGACACCATGGGGACCCTCCAACTAGGAGGAAAAAACCGAACAATTTAGTCTCATTAACGCGTTTGCATGCTATCTTATAATCACACTATTTTTTTCAATTTTTTCTATCTAATTAAATAGTACTAATGAGTGTCTTAAAAGGAAAAAAAATGAATATCCGACCGAATTCAATTAAATTGAATTCAAATTTCATTTTTGGTTTTCGAATTAAATTTTAACCCAACTCGAAAATCAAATACGGTCAACCAAAACCGAATACTTTTTTATTATTTATTCTAATTATATATTTTATTATATATTAAATTAGGTAAATGGTTAGTTCGTCCAAACCTATAAAACTCTAATTCCTAAAATTTGTTAATAATAAAAGTAAAAAAGTGTCTGTGTAATTATTATATAAAAATATATATAATTGTGTAGATGTATTCAACATTTCGTTAACCGAATATCCGACCGAATTCGAATTTACCGAATTCAAAATAAACCGAATTCGAATTTTAATATTCAATTTGATTCAGTTTTCGAATTTACATAAAATAAAAATCAAAGATCGACCCGAACCCCGAATTGAAAAACTTGAATTGTCCGAAACCGAATGGATTAACACACATTTCACGAGTAACCCACCACATTACATCACCTTACTTTATTCACCTAATTAAACAGCCCTGATAATCCACCTTAATTTATTCATTCCTATTTAACAACCCATAATTTATAGATAATTTATAGTTATGTACTCTATCATTTATCATTCTAAATAAAAAGATATGTGCCTAACAATAAAAATACACAAGGTCCTGTAATAATATTTTAAATATGATATATATACTAGATCATCCATGGAATCATATATATAGTCAATACTACCGATCAATTTTGGAAGATGGACAACATCTTCCAAATGATGTTAATTTTGAAATATAAATAAGATATAAGAAACAAATTATACAACATCATTTTTTCTTATATCTTATTTATATTTTATTATTTCAATTATTTATTAAATTATTTATTTATTTTCATGGTATATATTAATTTATGATCGAACTTGGATCGTTTTGGCCGAATTTTGTCGAATTTTGAAATGTGCAATATGAAATTTCAATCATTACAATTTTAGTCATTTATTTTAACATAATTTTATTTTTTAAATAAATTTATCTAAAAATAAAATAACAATTTTTTTTTTCAATTATTCTCATTTTTCACACATTACATATTTTGAAGACAATCTGGATTAGGCAATTTTAAATACGTATATTTCGAAAAAAATACTCAATTTTAAACACAAATTAATACATCAAAATTGATAGAACTTAATTACACAAAGTTATATCGTTATAAAGTTTTTTTTTAAATTAATATAAAATTTATCTTTATTCAAAAATTTTCAAATATTTAATTAGATTACACATTTTTTTAGTCATCCAAACAAATTTCAACAAATTAGAATGCGTAAATCTCAAAAACATGAGTTGGTTTAAAATAACAAAAGGTCACGGGTTCGATTTTATCTAGAAACGCTTTGAGTTTACCTGGGGACATGGTTGTAGGGTCATTGCTAGTTTTCATTTGATTAAAAAAAATCGAAAACAATATTTAATTTTAAAAAATGCGTTCTAAAATGTCTTTAAATATCAACGTCACAAATTAATTAGAAAACAGAAATTATACGTTAATTAGAAAACGAAAATTATACGTTTTGTTCATTTGAGAAACCTTATATAACACAATTCAAAATTGGAGCTCATTTAGTAAAAATAATCTAAGTTCGACCCCAAATAACAAACCATTAATTTATTATAAGTTGAGAAGGCATGGTATAAATTCTTGGTGTTGTTTTTCTTGGGGTTGTTTATTGAAAAATCTCCATATGTTTGTTTTGGGCAAGCTAGAATCCAATTATTAGTGATCGTTTTTTTATTTATTTAAGAGAACAAATTCAATCCATTGAGTAAAGGAGTTTGCTAAAGTGATTCGGGAACTTATCAATTATTTATATTAATTATATATTAATCATTACAAACTTTGTATTCTTGATATATTGTTTCTAAGCATTTTCCAAATTCTTGAGATAATTTTTTTATAACTTACATTTATATAGTAATATTCTTAATTAAATTAAATTTTTATATAGAAAAAAAATTATAATAATTGTGTGTAACCAAAATTTAAGATAAACAGTTAACAGTTTAATACTATTAAAGAAAATAAAAAATAGCATTAATATGTACCTATAATAAAAAAAAAATATAATTTAATCAATATTACATTATATAGAAATTATAAATATAAATAAGCAATTAAGTCATTACTCAAAGTCATTCGTGTTTCTTACATTAACATAAAAAAAATTAAAATTGATATAACCATTATGTTTCACTAAAGATTAATGATGTAAGTGAATTTCTTTTCAAAAACAACTTGTTAAATAATAAAAATATAAAATTAAAAAAAAAAAAGACAAATAGTATAAATTGAAAGATTTTGTTTAAGTATCAACAAAAAGAAAAAAGATGTTAAGTTCTTAATTGAAGTTAGTTAATTGTTTGCTAAGAGTTCATCCTTTCGGTTAATTATTTGATTGGATTTTGATTTGATTTGACCATTAGTTTAAAAGATTCAATCAATTTTCCTTACACCGTTAATAAAAATAAAAATTTAATTCTTGATAAATTATAGAAAATTATGTGAGGAGTCAGAACAGTAAAGATCATATAGATGAAATCTAAGCTAATTTAAATATGAAAAAGTTATATTGAATTAAATGTGAGATATACAAATAATCTTTTTTACTTGTGTAAATATAGGAAAAGACTTATGGGTGATCCATATAATAAAATGTTATTTTGATTTATTTGGTTTGTTGGAATATAAATTTATAAAGGATAATATGTATAATACTTTCTAATTTTATATATTTCATTATGTTTGAAATATTTCCTAAACTAATATTATTTCTAATTATTTTTATACATTTATTTATTTATTTTTTTGTTAGAAATCTTTCTTTATAAATTTATTTTTGTTTGAAATTACAATTTATATATTTATTTTTGTTTGAATTCACACGATAAATATCTAAGATCATTTAAAATGTTATAAAACTGTTAATTTATGTTAAAAATATATCAAAATTTCTCTTACACGATATAGCAAGATAAATTCGAGAATTAAAGTTGGAATCATGAAAGTGAATCAAATTTAGAATTGAGCTTTAAGAAATAAAGGAGAGATTATAAACGAAGTCATTGAATAATATGAATTTTATCTACTTTTTTTATATAATAAGAATAAATAAATAAATAATTAAATTGAAAAAAAAAATTAAAGGTCATGACATATTTATATCGTATAAAAAATAATTTAAGGTGGATTTATACCATATTTTAGTTTTTCTAACTACTCTTATAGGTTTTCACTTTAGTCTTAAGATGAATTTTTCAACTACATTATCTAACGACAACGCATTTTTTATATTTCACTTCTAAACAACAATGTTGCATACTATAGAAAACGACGAGTTTGTTATTTATTTGTTTCCTCCATATTTATATATATTATGTGTTTGTGTTTTGCACTCAAAATCAATTCTAATTAATACAAAATATTGATATTGATAAAAAGAATGATATCTTATAGTCATGTAATTAAAACGTAAATAATATGATAGAGATTAAAAAATATAAAATATGATATTGTAATACCCTACCATATGATTGAATTGGTCGATTATTCTCTTAGTATGAATGTAATTTGATTTGATTTAAAAACTAAATAAATTTATTAGTTAAAATAAACTCTAATCTAAATTTAAAAGTTTTGACAATTATTTTTAAACTAGTTATTAAAAGGTTCAAATTTTAACTTGAAGTTAAATTCTTTATTTTGTACAATCTAAAATAGTATATCTATTTCAAACAAAAATACATATAAAGGGAGTAATTAAAAAAATTTGTAAAGGAATAATTTTAAAAAAAATTATATGCATAAAAGATATTTAAAACTTCTTGCTTATTCCAACTAAAAAATGATAACAATTGTTTACGTATTAAACATTCAATTATATGGAAATACAACATTATTAATATTTTGTTTGGAAATAGTAAAGGTTGTTATTTTATATTTAATTATTTTTGTTATCTTCTTTAAACATATTATTTAAATCATTATTTTGAAATCAATTATAATTTATAATTATATAATATATAATATATAATGAAAGTTCGATATTCACTTAAAACGTTTTAAATAATTAAAATTAAAATTATGTAAAATTTGTGTTAGTTTTCTAAATAAAAAAGAATAATTATTAAACTCTATATTTTTTATTCATTGTTATTGAAATAATTTAATTAGTTTTTCATATATTTTTAATTTTGAAATTATCATTCATATATATATATATATGGATGACTAGCTAACGAAAAATCACAAAATGTTACGCCATCTAGTCAATATTTTATTTTCTACTATCACACCAAATAATAATCCCTTTGGTTAAATAAATTTGTAGGAGAAAAATCATCACAATTTGACATTTTAATTATTTATCAATCATTTTCTTGTATAGATTTTTCTTTGGTAGCCCTAATGGATCACAAATGTTACATTCATATGTTTTTCTGCTGCCAAATGATCTAAATATTTAATGCAATATGAATTTATCCATTAATTTAGTTACTTTAGGGACGGCCCATGGACGACGAGCTCAAGCCCATTGGCCACTGACCTCCATTTTAAATAAGTATAATTATTTTATAAAAACAAAGTCCAATCTTTATGCCCAAGTCTATTAAGATAATATTTTAATACAATTTTTATATTTTCAGTTCCATGTATATTTTTCAAGTTATTAAATTTGCTACTTAAAATCGAAAATTTACTTCAAATTTTTTTTTTTTTTTTTTTTTTTGTGTAATTTTGTAAAACTCGTAAGATCTAGAGTTACCTAAATAGTAAGAGTTTAATTTCAAAAATATAATATATATTATTATTATATATATATAATTAATTATTTTATATTATCTAATTTTTAAATTTTATATTTTTAAATATGAAATTAATTAGTAATAAATAAATAAAACTATAAAAAAATTATATTTACCAAATTAATTAATTTAATTAATTTATTTGAATAAATAATATATTTTTTAATTTAGAAGGTCTCGTCATTCAGCAATCCCTCGTATAAATATAAATTTATTTATTTTTAATGTAAAATAGTATATAATCGTAAATCAAATTTATTTTTAAAATATATACGCAAGCATGCTCCCAATCACCCGATTCTTATGTGTAAAGTGTTGCAATAGAAAATCTTCCATAGCCAATAATATAGAAAGTGTTAAAGTTGGTCGTATCGATGTCTTTATTGACCCGTGATTTTCTAAATATCGAGCACATAAACTCATACTCTCGTGCAAAAATACTTTTTCAAGGTACACATATATTGTTCAATTGTATACATCCATTGATACTCAACAAGCCCCATAGAAAAGTCTCAAAGGTCAAGTGTACATGCAAATGTATCATTATATCAAAGAATGAAGGTGAAAATATATTTTTCAATTTATATAGGGTGAAAACAATGTCGTCCTACAACTCTTCCAATTCATCTCGATTTAAAGATTTTTGACACAACAATTAGAAGAACCTAAACAAGTGCACTAGTATATCGTACACATCATCCAGAAGTAAATCACGTGTGGAAAGTGGAATCAAATACTATAATAGAATCTGATTCATCATTCAACTCCCCCTCCTTTTCTTAAAAAACTTATATAAAGTTTATTGCGTTCAAGAATAGAAGGACTGAGTCGCCCAGTATCAGTCAACTATTGCGTGAATTCGCTACATATAATGAAATTTAATTGTAATTGGTTAATTACAAAATTCACACTTAGTCAATAATCAGCTTATGAATTCTTACTTGTAATATTGTTCGACATCAAGACAATTTTTTAAAATGTATACGTGAGAACGCTCCCAATCACCCGGTTCGTATGTGTAAAATGTTGCAATCGATAAATCTTCCATTACCAAGAATATATAAAGTGTTGAACTTGGTCGTATTGATGTCTCTATTGACTCGTGATCTTCTAAATATCGAGTACATAAACTCATACTCTCGTGCAAGAAATAACTCTTAATTATTGACCCTTCAGGAAATGTTTTGTTCCGAAAGTATTTTTTCAAGGTACGCATATATTGTTCAATTGGATACATCCATCGATACTAGACAAGCCCCCTTAGCAAAACCTCAAAAGTCAAGTGTACAAGAAAATGTACCATTATATCAAAGAATGAAGGTGGAAATATCTTTTCCAATTTATAAAAGGTCAAAACAATGTCATCCTACAACTCTTCCAATTCATCTCGATTTAATGATTTTTGACACAACAATCGGAATAACCTAGACAAGTGTAATAGAGCATCGTACACATCATCCAAAATTAAAGCACGCGTGAGAAGTGGAATCAAATATTGTAATACTATTGTGTAAAACAAATATTATTGCATGAATTTATTGCAAATAATGACATTTAATTGTAATTAGTTAATTACAAAATTCACACTTAGTCAATAATCAACTTATGAATTCTTACATGTAATATTGTTCGATTTCGAGATAATTTTCAAAATGTATACATGAGCACGATGTCAATCACCTAGTTCGTATGTGTAAAGTGTTGAAACCGATAAATCTTTCATTGCCAAGAATATAGAAAGTGTTGAAGTTGTTTGTATCGATGTCTCTATTGACTCGTAATCTTCTAAATATCAAGCACATAAACTCATACTTTCGTGCAAAATGTAACTCTTAATGTAAAATAGTATAGAATCATGAATCAAAATTATTTATAAAATCGTAA
This sequence comes from Impatiens glandulifera, assembly GCF_907164915.1. NCBI lineage: Eukaryota > Viridiplantae > Streptophyta > Magnoliopsida > Ericales > Balsaminaceae > Impatiens > Impatiens glandulifera. The sequence continues at coordinate 134,967 of NW_025919462.1, read as the reverse complement.
AATCTTTTCATAGTAAATTTAAAATTGTAAGAATTTATTTATTTAAGAGTTTATTTAAAATCAGACTTGTTAACTTTCACTAAAATCGTAAGGTTTTAAAAGTTAACTCGAGATTTTAAAAGTTTTGAAATATTATATTTATATATTTTCTATACTCTTCTGTTTTTATTATTAAATATAATTAAAAATAATAATCTTATTTTTTTTTTATATTTTAATTAAATTAAATATTATACGAAAATTAAATTTATTTATTTATTTTTGCAAATGTTGAAATATATATTTAGATATATAATTTGAAACGAATTGTTTATAAATTATATAATTTTAAAAAATAATTATTAATTATAAATTACACATATATATATATTATATTTATTTGTTTTAATATTATCTTTTATTTATATATATATATATATATATATAAATAATAATGTTTAAATCTAAATTGTCGGGGATCGAGACACGCGGTTAATTTGAATCTTGACGTGAGAGTAAATAGATACAACATCGTATGCATGAGTCAAACTGTGGGTCGATTTAATAAGAAAACAGATAAGTCTCTTTATATTCCTTCTTTTATTTATCTTTATAACTAATAAATGAAATATATAATCAATATTAACCATTTAAAAATTAATAAATTTTAAGAATAAAATTTTAATTTAATTATATTAAAATAATAAGTATTTTTAATAGAATTTTTTAAAATAAATATTTATATATATATATATCAATAATTCTACACTATTTTTTAAAATTATATATATTTTTGTTCCTTCTTTTATTTCTCTCTTTAACTAATAAATAAAACATTAATAATTTAAGAATTAATCAATTTTAAGAATAAAAAAAATAATCTAATTATAATAACATAAGTGTTCTTCTATAAAAAAAAAAAAAAAAATATATATATATATATATATAATTATATTTGTATTCATTAGAGACAATTTACAAAAATTATATATATATATATTATATATATATATATATATATTTAACAATCTATTTAAAACTTAATTTTTGATATATTTAATTAAAAATTTCGAAATTTTATTAGTTACAAAAATATACAACAACATGCATACACACAATTATAAATAAAACACATTAATCATAAATAGTCTATGGTTAAAATGATTATCTTTCATACCCGAGACAAGAGTTTGAATCTTTACCGATGCAAATAAGTAAATTATATGTGTGGATAAGAGGCCAGTAACAGATGAGATATTGATAGTTAAAATATACGAACCATATATTTGATTGACCAAAGTATGAGGTCACGAGATTAAAACTTAATTGAGATTGGTGATTAATTTGTCGTTTGCCGAGAGATAAGAGGCCGTTAACATTGGGATTGAAATGTGGTTTCCTGATGGATAAGAGGTCGATTGAGGTTAGGTTGGTTTGTTAATAGGGATAAGAGGCCAGTAACATTGACTTGTCAATAATAAGAGATTTATGGTTGGTTTGTCGAGGGATAAGAAGTGTGAAAGTGTGATTAAGATTTGTGGTTGGTTTACTGATGATAAGAGGTCGGTAACATTGGTTTGTCAATGGTTTAGGGTTTATGGTTTAAGGTTTAGGGTTTAGGGTGAGAGATTAGTAATATGAGAAACTAATTGGAAAATAAAAAATATTGGCAGTTAAATATATGGATGAGATTGTTTGTTTGTCAAAAGTGAAGGTAAAAGATGTTGGTACTGTTGAGATAGTTGAGTACAGAAGTGAGCGAGGTTACTAGATTAGAGAGTTCGATTGATGGTTGATTTATCAAAAGATAAGAGGCTGCGATAAATATTGAGATTGAGATGTAGTTTGTCGATGAATAAGAGGTCGATAACATTGGTTTGCCAAGGATAAGAGACTTGTGAAAGTGTGATTAAGATGTGGTTTACCGATGGATAAGAGGTCGATTGAGATTTGATTGTTGGTGTTTTGAGGGATAAGAGGTCGATACCATTAGTTTGCCAAGGATAAGAGACTTGTGAAAGTATGATTAAGATTTGTGGTTGGTTTGCCGAGGGATAAGAAACCAGTAACATTGGTTTGCCAATTATAAGATATTTGTGGTTTGTTTGCCGATGAATAAGATGATAGATTAATTGGTAAACAAAAATATTGATGGTTAAATATATGAATGAGATTGTTGGTCTACCGAAGAAACTAATGTAAAAAGGTTAATGATATGATGAGATTGTTGATATGTTAAAAGTAAAGTTAAAAGATGTTGGTACTATTGATAGTTGGGCGCAGACGTGGAGTTACAAGATTAGTAAATATGAGATGCCTATTAAGTAAGAAATGATATTTTTAGTTGACCGAGAAATGAATGTAAAATCGGTGAACTAATGAAAAAAAATGTTAAATGGACGTCTCCTTATCAAATTTGTTATCATTTTTTTTTAATGAATAACAAAACCAACGTTGAATGAGATAAGGAATAAGACGACCATTAAGTTGCCCCAACCATTGAAGTCCTTCATGTTCATACTTCATACTATAAATATTGTCGACAATAAAGATGATGAAGACGATGAAAACGATGATGAATGCAATGAAAACTATGATGTCGACGACAAAAAGGTAAGTATTGTCTATTTCAACTTTATAATTGTGAATTTTATTTATTTTTGTAACACAAGGGGTTTGATAGTTGATTTATACAATATTATAGATAACAAATTAACTAAAATTACTTGTACAACTAAACTATTTATAAGAATATCTTTAAACTAATTTTTTTCAAATTGAAATTATAAATCGGGATTAAAATTGCGTATCTAAATCACAAGAACTTGACATTCTTTCAAGAAATCAAATATTTAAGTTATTTAAAAAACGCTCCCTTCATTATTTCTCCAACCATTTGCATCAACAATATCTAAACCTTAAAAAAAAGACGATAATTGCATTTTGGATAGTTCAATAGAACCCATCCCCTACTTCAACTAGAGTTTGTCTAACTGACTTTTTTACGGAAAAAGATGTTAACTATATATAGTCGCTTATATTACAACGAACTTAGATGGAAAAATAATGATATGAGTTGCAATTGAATGACATTTTTCTCCTATAAATCTTTTAAGTTTACCGCATTCTTTGATGTTCGATTATTTGAATAAAATTCAAATAAGTAAACTAAAAATGTTACAAACTTTTATTAGAAACACAATCTAGTCCCAAACATTTGAAGAATATAATGTTTGTAACAAATTTTATTCTTAAATAGAACAACAAAACAAACACATGCAACATTATTATTCTTTCATCATTTAGTGTGGGTAGAGACGAATGGGAAGACCATTGGCCATCATAGGCATGGGATCAACCACAATTTTCTCATCAAGAATTACCTTCTCCCATTTGAACCTCCTCACTATGTTATACATGAACACCAATATCTCCAACCTCGCATACTCTTTTCCCGGACACATCCTCGGCCCCCCTCCAAATGGCACATAGGTGAAAGGAATCGGTCCCTTTCCTTCGAATCTCGACGGTTCAAACTTCTCTGGCTCCGAAAAGTATTTAGGGTTCTTGTGTGTCGTATTTGTATTCCAATATAACTGTGTATACACACATAAATTCAATTTTCACTTAAAAAAAAAATACTTTAATGATAAACTCGCGTGAAAGAATAAAAAAGAATATTACCTTCCATCCCTTGGGAATAGAGAAACCAGCATAAGTAAAATCTGTTAAAGCTTCCCGAAAATTCCCTTGGAGCGGCGGCGCCATTCTCAGGACTTCATTAACCACATTCCAACAGTACTTCATCTTCTTCAAATCCTCCCAATTCAGCAAATCCCCGCCATTCTTCTCCATCGCCAACTCTTCTACCTCTGAAAACAAAGCATTCATTCAAAATTCAAAGTAACTAATAAAACCCAACATTTTTTTCTGTACAAAAACAACAAGATTGTCGTACCCTGAAGAACTTTATCGTAGACTTTTGGAAGCTCTGCGAGATACTTAAGAATAAAGGTAATGGCAGCACTTGTCGTGTCATGGCCGCCAATTAACAGTCCAATGATCTTGTCTGCAATATCCATTTCCTTCATGAACTGCCCATTCTCGTCCGTGGTAATGAGCATGTGTGATAGAATATCATTTCCATGGATCACGATTCCCGTCCCGAGATCAGCCGTCCTCTGCCGAATGATCCGGTTCATCTCTTTTCTTATCGTTTTTGTTGCGTTTATTGCCTTGTTAAACTTTGTGCCCGGGATGTTTACTGGGACTGATAGAATTCCAGCGACCAATAAATTGAAAGGGTCGGAAAATTTTGCAATTTGGGTGGGATTGTCGACGCTTAGGAAAAGGCGACATGCAAGGGTAAAAGTGTAATTTTTTGCTAGAGGAAACACAGTGACTTTCTTGTGGTTGTTCCAATGAGTGTCTAAATGACTCCTGTTAGACAGATTTAATTTTTTATTTTTCAAATTTATTTTTTAATTAAATAATGTAACAGATTGTATAAATAATGAATTGTTAAAAAAATCTAACATTCTATACAATGGCAAAAACATGGATATATGAAATGGTTTCTTGCTTTAAAAAAATAATAAAATGTCAACGTTTAGTTGTGCATTTTTGTGTATAAAATGACCGGATCGAATCGTTAACACCCTTAATTAATTGTACCTGGCGACGATGTCCATGGTACCAACATACTTCTGAAGGGCCTCGGGCTTCAAGAATTGGGGGAGAAGATTGCGCATCTTGAGCGACTCTTCAGAAGTCGAAGTTTGTGTCGAAGATGGGAAAATCTTCTCGACCGATCTCGGCCACCAGGATGTCACCAGTTTATTCTCGTTGGAAAACAAAAACTTGTTCCCGGAAGCACCACAAAACACAACTGTCTTCTCGGCTAACAGCGAGGTCTTAAAAACTTTCGGCGAGTACTTGGCCATCCTCTCCTTGAAGAACTTCTCTGGGGTGCCCTTTCGGCCCATGGACATGAACTCAAGGGTCTCTCCTACAATAGGAAAGCCAGTCCTCCCGAGTGGCAGTTTGACCTTGCCGGAGAAAACCTTGCGGAGAGAAAAGGCTAGCATGACGGTTAGGAAGAGGAGAAGGGAGAGGAAGAGGAAAAGGTGATCATTTGCAGTTTCTTGCATTATTAAATGTAATGTTTAATTTATTAGAAGTCTTTGAACAAATATATATATAGACTTGCATGCACACACATTCTATTTGTGGGCAAAATTTAAAGAAACTTATTATATTTTCCATTATACTAATTAAGAAAATATACTTATTTTTTTTTTTAAATTTTTGGGTTGTAGTTAAAATAATATTTAATTATTATCAAAAACAAGTTGTTTGTCATAAAATAATAATAATCCATCTAGCAAATCATGAAGTTAAAGTAAATAATGACGTAATCAGCGACTGTTTCTCTTTTCCGTCGCTATTGTTTTGATCTTTAATTACCAATATAAAGCAATACAGCTTTTTAATAATACTCAATTAAAAACGTTACTTTAATTAGGTATATATTAACAAATTTAATAACATTTGTCCGTTTTTCCATTTCAATTCTATATATTTCTAAAAGTAATAATTATGTATAATTTTGGTCTAATAGCAACAATTAAAGTAACCATTACTAAATAACCTCCCGTCTGTTAGACTTTTTTAAAATTAAGTAGAACTAGCATAACATCCTAAAGTCATGACCCCGTTTTAACTCAAAGCGTTTTTAAATAGAATCGAACTCGTGACATTTTTGTCTCTTAAGCCGACTCTTATCACTGAGCTACCTTAGTGGGTTAACCTCTCGTCTACTAGTGGATCCTATATATGTTGGGTTCTTTTCTAGCTAGGAATCCTATGTTGGGTTCTTTGTTATGACTAGCGAATGAATATCTCATTCCCTTAAAAAAAACATAAATTAACCACTTAACTTTATTTTGAAAGGCTTTCAAATTTAAGTTGGTGAGAAATGAAAAAGAATTTAGGATGGAAATAGTACTAGTTTAAAAGAAATCCACAATTCAAATGAATATCTAAGGAGAACATGAAGTTCTTATGAAACCTTTGTGGACAATTGTGGTGTCATCAAAGGTATGACAATTTTCATCTTCAATCATCCTAAAAAGGAGGAAAGGAAATAGTGTTAATTCATCAAGAGATGATTTGATGTTGGGAAAAGTTAAAAAAATTCTAATTGAATAATCACCGGGGTTATCTCTTTGTGTGGAAATGAGAATTATTGTCAAATTCTCATCCACTTGTTTCTAACTTTATTATTATGATTATTATTTATTTTTATTTTTAGTAAAACTTTTTATTTTTAATTTATGGGAAGGAGTGTACCGTTCACAAAATTAAATGTTCAAGTTATAAATCAATTTATGCAATAAATTGGACATAATTTAAACTTACATTAAGTTGTGTCAAAGACTTGGAAATAGTAAAAGATAAAAGAAAGAAAAAAAGACATCAAGAAATCATGATGCGTCCAACATCTTTCGATTGATCTCGTATCTTCAAAATCGCGATTCTCCAAAATTACAGGTCAACATTTTTTTAAGTTTTTTTTTTTTTGATTTTACTAGTTTGGATCTTAACGACTGTCTTGACCTCCCTATCCATCTTTGGACAATTGTCATAATTCACATGCGTTTTAGCAAAAAATCATAGTCGGGTATGATGACAAAAGCCCTTCTCTTTGCATACTAGCGATGCCTAGTTGTGTTTATTTTGTCTTCTTAACTAGATTGTGTTGTGCGGAATGCAAGAAAGTGATGAACAATAAAGTGTGGAAAAACAGATAAAGAGAGAATTCTTATTGTTAAAGATAAAGATGAAAAAATTATTGCAGAAATAAAAAAAGACTAAAACTATAAAATGCTGAAAACAAGAAAACGTAAACACCTAACTTAATTAAGCGTAATTATAAAATAAATGATGAAATAACAAAATTAATATAAATCACGAACAATTGATTGGTGATATTAATTCATATACTAAAGGCAAAACGTTCTTGATTGAATGCTATCTTATGCTTTGTTTGATTTTTGATTATTCATTTAACCTAAAAAAATCAAATATCACTCTACTTATACTCTCATCCGTCAAATTAATAAATTCATTAACTAAAATACTAAAATGAAATCTACTTTAAATTATTATTATATATATATAAATAAATTAGAGCTTATAAAGAATTTGAAGAATGACAATGTTTGTTTAGAACATATAAAAATGCATATCAACCAATTATAATACTTATCTTTAATTTAAAGTTTCACAATGTCCAATGCGCCCAAACAGTGGCCAAATAAGACTAAACAGGAACACAAAATTAAAGTATCATTTTATAAAAGGGATCGGCACTTCATATCCATCCTTGATGTCCATTCAAACTTCTAAGATAAGATAAGCTATAATTATTTATTAATTACTTATATATATATATATATATATATATATATATATATATATATATATATATATATATATCGATATCATTTAATTTTTTTTTTAAAAATATCTTCACTTCCGTAAAATCATAATTATCATTATTATTTTTTTCTATTTAGGTTATTTAAATAACCTTTACCGATCAAGGCCTTAATAACATGTGTTAGCTATTTTTAATTGATTAAAGTTAGAAATAGTATTGACCAATTACTAAAAAGGATAAAGAGAAATAGCATGCTAACTTTTAAAAAAGATGAGATATCAATCTTAATGTAAGGAAATGGACAACTACATTTAACATTGATCTTGTCATACCCGTGTAACCAATCTTTGACCTTGCATTATTTTGTAACCAAACTTCGACCTTACATGGGTAATCACATGTAAACAATGCAAGATGACATTGTCAAACATAGAGTTTGATCGCCAAATCTCCTTCACGTGTTCCCTCGAGAAAAAGATTAATCGAGAAGAAAGTCGTCACAATTTGACATTTCCGTGCCGGTTGATTTGATATAAGTTTTTAGTTACCCTCCATCTGTATATATTTTGGCACTTTCTTTGCATAGTCTTTGTTTTGAAGGGTTTTCAAGATTGGGTTATGCATACAACTTGGTTGCAAATATGGTCAACAAATGACAACTAAGCTTTGGGACTATGCTTTAGATGACCTGTTTATGATGATATTGGATGTGTTTATATATGGTGTCTTTTATTTATGTATATTATCTATGATTTCATGGATTATTATATCAAATTTCACAACAATAAGAAATTACATTATTATACTTCACTAAGATAACTTAAAGAGTTTAAATCGAGATTTAAAAGACTAAATGTTACGAGTTCGATTTTCACATAAAATGGTTTGAAATTGAAATGAAAATACAACGATGGAGTAATTTTAGATTCTTAAATTAATTATTTTATTTCAATACTTTTTCTTATAGAAGATTGAAATTAAAATAGCATGTTCTAATAAAAAAACAAGATGAAAAATAATGCCTGCTACGATTAGATTGGATATCCCTTATTATTTTGAAAAATGATAAACTTAACGAAAGATTTAACGAAAGTAAGTCTACGAATCAACGTGGCATGACATTGGGTAGAAGAGAGAAAATTTTCAAAATGTTTTGAAACGCTTATTTCAGGTCCCGAAACGACTTCATAATGTTCTGAAACGACTTCATAATGTCCCGAAACGGTCATTTCGGATCATGAAATGGTCATTTCGGGTCCCGAAATGAGTGGTTTCGGGATCCGAAATGAGCGCTCTCGGGACGTGAGGACAACCTGACAGGCCATGTCGGATTCGTATACTTGTTTTCGTTGAATCTTTCATTGAATTTATCATTCATATATTATTTTATTATATTTATTCTAGTTTAATTCTATCATTTTCTTTATAGATTATTTAAATGATTTACAATTCAAATAACATGATATGACTCTCATTTTTCTAAATTATGTCATTTAATTCATTATTTAAAATATTTTTTTAATTTAAATTATTATTTTTTATTTTATCATTATATATTAATATATTTTAAGTCTTTTTTTATCAAAATTAACTCACTTCGAGCATAATAAATATTTTTTTTTTCTCACAATGGACCTCTCATAATTACTAATCCCGTTACCTCACTTCGAGCATCATATATTTTAACCATCAATATATCAAAACCAACTCATCTAATTCATATATTTTAACCATGAATATAATTTTCCTCAATGTACCTCTCATAATATTAAAATCTCGTACTCACCTCGAGCATTTTTTTAACTCTACATTACCAACCTCTTTTACCTTCATTTTGGCAAACTAACATTTTCTTATTATTATTTCGGTCAATCAACAATCTCATTCGCACAATTTTAACCATCAAAAGATTATTTGTTCTCCAATGAACCTCTAATTATTAATTTCATTATCTCATATCATCAAATTTTTCACCAATACAATTGACTTTTATCTCGTGACCTCACTTTCACTTCGGTCAAACCACAATCATTTCATTCACATATTTTAACCACTAATATTTTTTGTTCTCAATTGATTTCTCATATCTACTAATTTCACGACCCTTACTTTAAACATTTTACGCCAAATCATCTCAACATTATCAAACATTTTTACCCTTACTTCAGTCAACCAATTACAATTTCATTCCCTCAGTTCGAGCATTTTTCACCGAACCATCTCATTATTATCAAACATTTTTTACTTCACTTCAGTCAACTAACAATTTCATTCCCTCATTTCAAGCATTTACACCAAACAATTCAATATTACCAAACTTTCTTACCCTCACATAATTAGTCGACCAATAATTTCATTTAACCATACCAATATCTTTTTCTTACTTAATTTACATTTCATATTATAATATTACTTAATCTTGTGACCTTACTTTTCTCAACTATTCCCAACATTATCAACCTCTTTTACCTTCATTTTGAGTATTTTGCACTTTAACAATCTCATATCATTAACAACCATCTCATTTACATATTTAACTATCACATATATTTAATGATCTTTCATTATCAATCTCGTGACCTCATTTTGAACATTTTGCACTCAACCATCATTTTGATCAACCACCAATCATCTCATTCATATATTTAATTATCACATATTTTCAAACGACATCTCACGGGATTTGAACCTTGATGCATTGTAAACATTTTAACCATTAGATCACTCTAAATTACTAGTTTATATTAATAATTATATGTATAAATATATAATTGATAACTAACCATTCAAAATAAACCACTCCTCACATTAAAAAGTTACATAAATTTTTTATTCTAAATGCTTAACCATTCTCACTATCACCTCCCTTTTATTGACAAATAGAGTTATAAACAATAAAATCAATAAAATAGAAATAAAAAATACATTTACCAACATTATATTTTTTTCAATATTAATACACATTAAAAGGAAACTTCATCTTCTAACATTACCAAAAAAAAAAAATACTTATAAAAAAATAGAAAAAAAAATGGTAGTAAATCGTATATTTATAAAATTATTTTGTTGATTTTAAAATATAAATGATAAGTAGTTTGATTTGACAGTGTATATAATCATAAGTTTCAAGTTACAATCTTATTTATATATTTTTAATCTTATAAATCTTTTTAATAAATCACTCAAAGGTTTGAGGACAGGTAAGACCCGACCCAAATATTTAAGACTCCACAAGTTAAGCAAGTTGGAATCAAGTAACATTATTATAATAATAATTATTATTATTATTATTGCTAAAAATTTGAACTGTCAATCCACTTTGAATATAATAATTTTAACTTGTAGACCAGGACATACATTTATTTTTATAAATATTAGACAAACGGTACATTTTATAATTTAAAAAACCCTCTCACTATCAAACACTCACTTATTTATTTATTTTTCTAATACAGTTTTTTAATTATTAATGATATTTTGAACAACAAATAAAACTAACGAATCCATCTTTTACAAGTCTCCGAATAATCAATGAATGAAGTGAAAGATTTTTAAAAATTGATTAACAACAACAATTTGGTGTTACAAACCTATCATTCTATCAAACTGGACCACGTACAACTTTATTTATAACAATTCTTCTCATAAATTATATCTATTAATTTTATCATCTATGATAAAAAAGGATTGGATTAATGAAATGAAAAGTTTTGATCTTTAAAATATATAAAAATTTAAACAAACTGCTTGTCAAGCTTTTTATAATATGAAATATAATTCAATAAAATATATTTTGTAAGAAGTCAGACTATTTGAAATCACCTTATTTGATTTAATTAGATTGCTAAAGTCAGAGTTTTTATTTGTGAGGGTGGTTTGAACAGATTTATTTTATTTAACCGAATTTTGTTTATTTAATTATTAATGTATGAAATTAATATGACTTATAATTTGAAATATTTTATATGAAAATTAAATTCGTAATATTTAATTTTTTTTAAATACTACTCTTACTAAACAAAAACTACTAATAGTTTCTAAATTGGTCAATTAATAAAATATTTTACATGAAGATTAAATTCATAACATTTAATTTTTGTAAATACTACTTTTACTAAATACTATTTTAATAGTTTCTAAATTAATCAATTAATAATATTTAGGAATGTAATCACTCATTGGTATTATATTATTAAGAATAATTACATTATAAAATATAAAATAGAAGCATTCATAACTTAAATCATTCAAATATATATTGATAATTTTCTAAATTAAATAAACAAAGTAAGTAAAAGTAGATTGCAATTTGATTATATCATTATTATTTTCAAAATTCTAATATATATACTATACTAGACACTAGACAATTTTATAAATGGAAATTACTTTTGTTATAAAATGTTTTTTTAATTATTTGTAAAAAAGAGTTTTATTTAAAAGATTAAAGGTGTTTTTTAAGAAATTAGACCCCTTTTTTTTTTTTTTTTTTTTTATTGAGGAGGGGATATATGATTGTAAGGTAATGGTAACGTTTTAATTTTTTTTAAAATCATTTGTATTTTAATTTTAAGTACATATGAATTATGTATGAATTTATTACTGGTCAAATAAAATTGGATTAATTCTCACTTTTTTTTTATTTTTTCTAGAAATGACAAGAATACAAGAGATGAAATGGTAAAAGGAATACAAGAGATGAAATTGAGCTTACAGTAATTTGTTTAAAGTCAACACACAATGGCCATGTCAAAGAATCCATAGTTGGTCTAAGAAACGCACACGGACATGAAATTTAAGTACAAAAGTGAATAAGGAATGAAATTATCAATCAAACAACTAAACAAGACGATATGAGTTGATTTCCTCGGACTCATCTCTCTTGTCTTTGCCCTTGTTCTTTCTTTCCTTCTTTCTTGTCACCCTTAGGTCTTTGGGGGATATATTTCCGGATAGAGTTCTGGCTTCTTCGTCTTCGCTAGCTTCTCTTGTCCCTTTTTTCTTTTGAGCTTGAGTTTGGAATAGAGCATATGAGTTGCTTCTCATAAGGTGGTTTCTTTGACAACGTTGCAGTTTTCTTTGGTTTCGGAGCTCATGGTTTTCGAGATTCTTTGATTTTCGCTAACATCCACGTCGACGTCGGGCTTTTCGAACCTACTCAATAGGAAAAGGGCCTCGGTTTCAGGCACGGTGGGATCGAGATCGATTTGGTTCTCGTTCACATGTTCGTTGTGTCTTTCATTTGTTTTGAAGATTTTGATATATGGTTTCTTGACCACATTGACATTCTCTTGTTCGGAGGTGACCACGGGCTTCTTTTGTTTTCCCGTTCTCTTTTTCTAGTTGCTCATACATGACCTTAATGGTGGCCATGTTTCCATTTTAGCATAATAGCTCAAATTTTTTGTTTTTGTACTCGTTGAGTCGATCTCAATGCAAATGCGGGCAAACGTGACCCGTTCAAACAAGTCAAAATTGGGATCGAGCTTAAGCGACTTTCTAATGAGTCCAATGAGGTAGGCAAGTGTTTTGGCATTATAAAGGTGTGGTGGGATGTTTCTAAGTCTCACCCACACTTGTTCAGATTGTGGAGGTTTGATATTGATGTTCATTTCTTCATTCCATTTGGCGAGCTTGAAACATAAGTTGAACATGAAGGTGAAATCTGAGTCGACAATGGCTTGGACTTTGGGCTTCGTGCCAAAAGTGAGGAAGAAATAGCCAAGTCGTTGACTTTGACTTTTTTGAGTTCTTTTTCGCTCCATTGTTGGAAAAGGGCAGCTTTGATTACTCGAAATGGGGTCTTGTGGGTGCCCTTGAAGTGACCGATGACAACTCGCTTCCAATCGTTGACGTGTCCCTCTTCAATTACTAGGGAGAGTTAGATTTGAAGCGGGTGTTCGAACGTTTTAATTTTTAGGCTATGATCCACATTGAGTGTGCCTCCATTAGTTGTCTTATTTTTGCCCCAAAACTTGTTGGTTTTCCATGTTCGGTTTGCGTTTGTTTGTGTAGTGTAGGCATAGGTTTTAGGGCACTTGTAGAACTCCCTCATGACACTAACCGACCATAGAATAATTTCCTTGTATTCGGATTTATCGAATGAGTTCCAATCTTGCTCAAATCGGATTTTGAATTGGCAAATGATTTGCTCGCTCCTTTTATTGGTCATGATAAGTTCATGCCTTTGGAACTAAATGATGGACTTGAGAATTTGGTTCTGAATGCCCGCCAGATTTGCGATTTCATTTCGTCTCATGGTCCATGACTTATTAGGGATTTGAGCGGTCGGGGTGGGGATGTTGTGACGTGCTGTAGTGGTTGAGGTGAACCCGACTGGAAAAAAAACATCATGGCCAGTTAGGGTGGTAGTGACATGGCTTGTCGAAGGAATAGCGCTGCTAGTTTGGTTGATAGTATCCAGACCAGTCGGGGTGGAGGCTACATGACCGGTCAAGGGAGGGGCGTCGTGGTTGGTTGGGAGACAGGCGCGACCGGTTGATAAACCAGCCATGTGACTGGTCGTTGCAACAGTTGGATTGAAGGCAGCGTCATTTGCATCAACAGCGTTGTGACCGGTCGGACAGCTAGAAAAAGTGACAGTCCTTTCAGTCAATTTCTCCAGACTCCCTTTATTTTTCCTTGTGCTTTTAGATCTTGTTAAGGAGGTTGGTCGAGCATAAGCTCATCGTGGCTCAGCCTGCACTGCAGACAGTCAAATGCTTTAGCAACCAGCAACAATTCAGACCTGTAGCAGAAATCAACAACAGTAATCTGCAGCAGTAGATAACAATAGAGGAGCCAACAAAAGTCATTCAACTCAGACCAGACTGATTGAGGAGCAAACTGTACAGTAGACGACAACCAACAGATCTTAAAAAAGCAGCCAAAAGAAACCAGGAAACAACAGACAAAGCCAATTGCACAACACAATAGAACGGTGCTAGACAATATCGTGTCGTCTGTGTAGATCGGGTCGTGCCGCCTGTTCCTATTGTGTCGCCCGTGTCGATCGTGTTGTGTCGCATGTGCCGTTCACGCTTCCTTTGATCAATAGTGAATTCGGCGTCGATTTTATGACTTCCGACTCAAAACAATATTATGTTGCCTATGCCGATCGTATCGTGGATGTGCCTATTATGCCTCTGAGCCGATCGTGCCGTATTGAGTTGTCTGTGCCGATCGTGCTTACTTAAAAATCTAAAGAGTTTTTCTCTCTTTTTAAGGTTTATTTTAAAAGACATTTATCACTTTTAACTTATTGGTCGGTGAGTTTTAACACAATTTCATACATTAAAATTTACAGATACTAATAAAATAATTAATTAATTCAAAGAAGATGATTTTGTAGCACTTTAACAATTACCTATATTTTACATTGTGTATTTAAAGTACATTGATGAATACATTATTATTTTTCTTCTATAAAATATATCATATTTTGATCACCTACCTGTCATAATAATTATGTAGGTATTAAGTTTTAAGATAATCATAAAATATAAAGTTAATAACAAGTTTTTTAATTAATTATTATATCGCATACTCACTTATACATGGTGTGTATTACAATGTATAAAATAAAGTAGTGATGAATTATTTTATATTTATAAATATAAATTCATTTTATTCATATAAAATAATTTATAAACACTTACAATTGTACCATCTTAAAACTGTAAAATTTGAAATTATGACTTGTTAGGAAGTAGAAAAGTATATTGGATTAGAAAATTTTAAAATTCAACTCAATAGGTTGACTAACTTGCTTAAAATCACATTTTAATTTTTATATTTTTCATCAAATATCTCCATATAGATATAAAATTTTGAATTTATCTTGTGAACGAATATTTCCTCAACATTATAGACCGCCATAATTATAATATTAATTTATTTTATTTGAAAACATGTCGTAAAAATTTTAGTAGCACTGACATCCCCACAAAAAACGAGTTAGCAAACATCATTTGCAAACATTACATTTCAATGTCTCTGCATTTCATAACACCCTTATTTGATGTACACTTGAGAATTAGGTTTGGGAGTTGTTCAACTACCATGAGTTTTGCATGTATCACTTTTCCCTAGTCATGCTTATAGAGAACCCTCACAACTATCCACCACATTAAGGAACTTACTTTAATGGTGATGACTTATCTATCACTTTAATTTTAATGAAGTTGATCATATTATCACATCCAAGTACATGAAAAAATGAATTCATAATCCAAAGAAATACTTTTGCAAATCAATCAAAACGGGCTTTTAACCTAACTCCTTTGATGTACAAAACGCGCCTAAAATTGTAATTGTGCCTTTTTCTAATAACTCATTCACTTTCTACGTCCATTCTAATTTTTTCATCTAATAAAATGTTCAAAATACCAAACAAGACATTCTTCGTCTTTATTAAAATGTTATTTTTAAGTACATTCTTTTTATTATTTTTTTTTTCTAAATTTCTTAAGATTTAAATTTTTAAAAAGTAACATTTTATCACAATCAAATTTTTCTTTGAAAATGTATGTATCTTTCCAAAATTGTGATAATCACATTTTAAAATTATAAAAATATAACTATTGAAAATGTGTTTTAACATTAATATGAATATCATATGTTCGATTTAAGTTATTTGAAGTGAAAATAATGACTATGTGAGGAATGATATAGCTTCCAACATTAAGAGATTATTTGATGCAGTGGCTATTATTTTTTTTTTTTTACGAAACTAATCTATCACTCCAACTATCTGATCAATCATTTTACCTATTAAAAATTATCTTTTATTTATTTAAGAAATAAATAAATTACCCTTTATTGGGATATGTGCAGGATTACTTTGGGTAAAAAAAAATTTAAAAACTAGTTTTCTTTTTATTTAGATCAAATAAGGTTTTTTTGAGACAAATCCCAAGTGAAAACCAAAAAACCCAGTCCTCTTAAAGGAGGCCTAAAAGTAAAATAAAAAAATATTTGTATGAAATGAAAAAATATTGATGAATTTTATTTAGTCCGAAAAAATTGTCAATTTTTTTAAATGGCTAAATTTACAATTTTTTTAAAAAAATCATTAATTACACCATATCATAAATACAAATACATCAAATAATTTTGTATCATATATATATCCAATAAAGGAAAGAAACAAAAGAAAAAACCACTCACTTATGTAATCAACTTGAACCATTATATAATAAACATTAAAAGCCATCAAAACTTGTATTAAACTAATGAAAAAAACAAACAATTTCATTAATGTGGGCTTGTTTGTTTTGCAGCAATCTGGTAGGTTTAATGAGACCTTATCTCAAGTTCTCAACCACCACCTTCCCCTCTGTATCTTATGCATCTTCAACTATTGATTTCATTACTCCACTTGATACAATCTCTATAAATAAAATGGATTATCCCCCACTTCAAAATATAGCCATTTTTATATATATTTAAAGAGAGGAATCATGTGGAAGTTAAAGATAGCAGAAGGAGGAGGGAATGAGTGGTTGAGCACCACAAACAATCATGTGGGAAGACAACACTGGGAGTTCGATCCAGAAGCTGGTACCTCCGAGGAAAGGGCCATTATCGATAACTATCGCCGCCACTTCAAAACCAACCGCTTTCGTGTCAAGCAAAGTTCTGATCTCTTAATGCGTTTTCAGGTAATCTTAATTCTCTATGTCAAATACAACAAAACAAAATTTGATATTATAAGTTCATGACAACCTAAAAAAGACAAAGAAACAACTTCATAATTATGTCACTAGTAAAAGAGTTGTTTTTAACTACGGTACAAATTAACAGCGACGATTTTGGCAGATAGTTCAGTGACATAACACATGAACTCATGTTCTTAAGGTCTGAGTCTTTACATTCAGACTATTTAAAAACAATAACGACTATTTTAAGTGTCTATATAGAATAATTTTATGAGAATTAACAACGGTTTTAGTACCGTCTTAATGATTTCCGGTAATTACAATGTTTTTTTAGAGCGGTCAGTGTTAGTTAAGAAACAAATATGGCAATTTTAATATCGAGCTTGATCATTTTTAGTTATATAACGACGGTTACTTATTGTTGCAGTTGATGCCTACTTAAGATATTTTTAAACTAAACTATTTTGATTTTTCTAGTTATAAGATAAGACTAGTAAAAATGTATTAACTAAAGTGTAACTCCATAAAATCTTATTCCTAAGGTAGGAAAATAAAATTAAACAAGACTTTGAAGACGTAGCAAAATGGTTGAACAATTTGTCGGTTTTAGTTTAAACAATTATTTTATTGATATAAAATGCAAAGAAAAACAATTCTCTAGTTAGTTAATTAGTAACATATGCTTCATTGTTTTATAATCATATTCATAGGGTGGCTAGACCATTTAGATACCAAGTTATTTGAATTTTTAATTTGGGTTACTTAAATAACTGATTTAATTAAGTTATTTAATTAATCTTATTTGGTATGAAATATAAAAAGTTGAGTTATTTCATTAAAAAAAACTAATAAATTAATGATTATATTGATGAAAAGATATGTGTTAAGTTATTTAAATAACCATTTCAATCAGACTTTAATTAGTTTCACTCAAATACTCTACCTTGTGTATTTAATAATCAAACTATGTAATGCCAAATAATCAAATGTCACTTTGACTATAAAAACACTTATGGTGTCATGATTTTTTAAAAGAGTCTAAAAATTCAATTAATATTATATATATATATATATATATAACTACGATGAATGATATCACTATTTTCAAAGAATTTTTAACCAATAGTTTAAGGAGAAAAACAGTAATCCACTGCAATAATATGTAAAAAAAAAAACTATTGTTTATTTATTCAGATTCGAATTATTTAAATAAAAAAAACTTAGAGTATTATTCAACAGTGAAAAGAATTATACAAATTTATCGTGGTTTATTTTTTCTTCGTACTTTTTTTAACTTAAATAACATTTAAATCTGACAAATTTAAATTCTTTAAAAAAAATTCTTATTATTTAAACTATTATAATAAGTTAAACATTTTTATAACACAAATAGTTATTAACAGTTCAATAAATAACTTACAAATAAAATTTACCTTTCAACCAAACATGTTAATTAATTTTAGTTAAAGATTGTTATTTTGAGATCTCGTTCACAAAAGAATGTCACCCATATTTTTTAAAGTACTATAACAAATAAATAATAACTTTTACTTTAACTTTATCAGATAATATCAAATTTTTATTTATCTTTATTTTAAAAAACAAATATAATATTTAATATATATATATAATAAATTAATAATTTATAAGGAAATGTAATTTTAAATAAATATGCAAAAAATATTGTCATTATCTTACAAAATAATAATAACAGTATTAACATATTAATTTAAACTTTATAATAAACAAATATATCTATATATATATATAATAATAATATTAATAATAATAATAAATTATAGATCACTTCACATTCTAACCATAATATCTCATTTATAAGATAAGAAATAATAAGGAAATGAAATTATTTTATTTTATTATGTAATTAACTATTTAAATGTTTTTATATAATTTAAAATATATAATAATGATTAATGTTAAATTTGTAATAATAATATAAGGTCCAATTATTAAATTAAAGTTCTTTATTAGACCCAATTCAAATTTTTTAATATTTTTTTCAAATCACACAATTTAAAATTCTTTAGTGTTACTTCTCCCTTTAAAACTCGAAAAATGCTTGCTAATAGTTTGCGTTCCTTAGTCACTAGTTTTTCCCATTAGAACCCCACCAGGCAGCCCAAACTATTATCAAGTATAGCTTATTTTACCGTTATTCTTTCAGCACCAGTAAACATGATAAAAGTTATACAAAACGTCTTATTCAAACTCTTTTAACTTATTATCTAAATAACATTTATAAACAAATAAATAAATAATTCATATCACTAATTTAATTGGTGTCAAAACCCCTCTTTCAATGAAATTCAATAATTAAATTAGTTATATAATTTTTTTATTTGTAAATGACATTTAAATTTGAAAATTACATAAAATCTCTTTTCTATAGTTTTAAACGAAGTAGTACCAAATTATAAGGTTTGAAAAAAAAAATATTCGAAATCTCAATTAATACGATAAGAATTAAAATATTACTATATTAAAATTAAAATTGAATTGAGAAAGAAATAAAATTGAATAAAATGTTATATTTTCAGCTTAGAAAAGAAAATGAATGGAAACAAAATCTGGCGGCAATCAAAGTGAATGAAAAAGAAGACATAACTGAAAATGGTTTGACAACTACTCTTAAAAGAGCAATCAGCTTCTACTCTACCATTCAAGCCCATGATGGACATTGGCCTGCTGAATCTGCAGGACCTCTCTTCTTCCTTCCTCCATTGGTAATTGCTTCACCTTCCTTTCCTTTCACATATATAAACCATGCATTTCTGATTCTCACCATCTTCTTCTTCTTCCAATCTTCACTTCAAGGTCATAGCTCTCTATGTTACCGGCGCTTTGAATGTCGTTCTATCATCAGAACATCAAAAGGAGATCATTCGTTATATCTACAATCATCAGGTATGATTTCAACTTCCTATTTGTATTGGAGTTATAAGAGTTCATATTTTTTTTGTTTCTTTCTTTTACTTGAGCAGAATGAAGATGGGGGTTGGGGAATACACATTGAGGGCCACAGCACTGTATTTGGATCTTGTCTTAGTTATATTGTTCTTAGGATACTAGGAGAAGAAATTGATGGTGGTGAGAATCATGAAGTTGCTAAAGGCCGTAAATGGATTCTTGATCATGGTGGTGCAGTGGGAATGCCTTCATGGGGAAAGTTCTGGCTCACGGTTTGATTCTTCTTCTTGCTACATCATCTGCATTTAGTTTGAATTTTTAAAGCATTTGATACATTATATTGTAGGTACTTGGAGTATACGAATGGGATGGCTGCAATCCAATGCCTCCAGAGTTTTGGTTGCTTCCTAAATTCTTTCCCATCCATCCAGGTTTTGATCTTGTAATTATCAATAAACATCTTGACAGTGTTCAATTGGTTCTTCAATTACATGCCTATGTCCCATCTTTATCAGTTGGTTTATATAACAACATTTTTGTCACAAAATGCAGGCAAAATGTTATGCTATTGTCGTTTGGTTTACATGCCTATGTCATATCTTTATGGGAAAAGATTCGTTGGGCCTATAACTGCACTAGTTCAATCTTTGAGGCGGGAGATCTACAACGAGGCCTATCACGAGATTGACTGGAACAAAGCCCGGAATACATGTGCCAAGGTTAACATCCTAAGACTTATCTTGCAACAACCTAAGATTTTATTTCATCTCTTCCATAAGTTTGCCCATATCTTTCCATGAAAATACATATTTTTGCTCGAAAAAGTGCGCACTAGCCCGATGTTTTCTTTGACAACCCTGACTCTATGATATAAAATCCTTAGAGTTTTGATTGAGTTTTAAGGAGTAGTGATATGAATTTATTTAGACCAAAATGCTCTTAGAAAGTAAAGAGAAAAGAGTATGTAATGATTAAATGGTCTTGATTGATATTGGATTAATAAGGCAATTTGGTGAGTGTGTTGTTGAAGTAGAGGAATTGACCTCAGAGGCCAAAAAATTGAGACATGCTTTACAAATTAAAGATCCCAAAAATGGGACAGAGTAAGTATTATTCTAATAACAATAGATGGATTGTTATTGTAGGAGGATCTCTACTACCCTCATCCTTTAGTGCAAGATATGTTGTGGGGATTCCTTCACCATTTCGCTGAGCCAGTTCTATCACGTTGGCCCTTCTCTGCACTCCGAGAAAAGGCTCTAAAAGTTGCAATTGAACATGTTCACTATGAGGATGAGAACAGCAGATACCTTTGCATTGGATCTGTAGAGAAGGTAAACATAATCTAAGTCACTAATATGCCTAATAAAAAAATTGATCTGATCAACAATTAGTAATGGCTTAAATTTTTCCAACTTCCCTTGCAAAGGTATTATGCTTAATTGCTTGTTGGGTCGAAGATCCGAATTCAGAAGCTTATAAACGACATTTGGCCAGAATACCAGATTACTTTTGGGTGGCAGAAGATGGCTTGAAAATGCAGGTAATGCAACTTGATATATTATTAGTCTTTACTATAAAATCATGTAGTTAAACTAATCTTCACATAAATTTGATGTAGAGCTTTGGATGCCAAATGTGGGATGCTGGTTTTGCAATTCAGGCAATTATTTCGAGTAACCTTGTTGATGAATACTGGCCAATGCTTAAGAAAGCACATAGTTTCGTTAAAGCATCACAGGTGACATTCTGAAATGAAAATCTTCCAATTATCACAAACAAATTATAGCACATTATATACAACATATACTAAAGCAATAGTTCATTTTTCGTAGGTACGAGAAAACCCATCAGGAGATTTCACTATGATGTATAGACACGCAAATAAAGGTGCATGGACATTCTCAATGCAAGATCATGGTTGGCAAGTATCAGATTGTACAGCAGAAGGGTTGAAAGTATGTAAAATAACTGAATCTATGTATGAATATCATAGTAACTGAAGATACATGATTTACCCTTGATCTCCCCTTCATTACAGTGTTGCATTCTCTTTTCACAAATGCCATCAGAATTTGTGGGGGAAAGGATTGAAACAGAGAAATTATATGATGCTGTTAACGTTATTCTTTCCCTACAAGTAAGCCTCGGTCCGAAATGATAATAGTAAAACTCAGACTGATGATGCTAGCTAATCATATCTGCATTTTACTTGACTCAGAGCAAAAATGGCGGTTTTCCTGCTTGGGAGCCTCTGAGAGCATATGGTTGGTTGGAGGTAAGGCTCACCAAGATAACTGAATATTTGTTAGAACTATTGATATTGAGGCCTTGTTTGATCTTGGGTAATTTCCAAATAATCTTGTTTGATGCAACTGTTATTTGGATAAAAAGACATATTTTCTTTTGAACAAAAAGGATATTTTGGTTTATGACTTGAATGATGTGATATATATTAGTATATTGTTGATTGAATAGTGAGTTATTTGAAATTAATCTCAAATAACCCACATCATACAAGGCCTTAATGTAGCAAGAGTTAGATTTATCAATTTAAACTTCTACAAATCATGCAATTGAACACTTCCTTGCTGCTGGCAAAACAAATGGTCTACTTATGTAGAAGTTCAACCCTACCGAGTTCTTTGAAGATGTCCTTATTGAACGAGAGTAAGATTCCTCAATCCCAACTCTTTTGACTTATGAACTAGTCTTGGAATTCACTAGTGTCATTTCATGTTATTTTCTTTTATCTATTTTACCCTTTTAGGTATGTGGAATGCACTTCATCAGCAATTCAGGGTTTGGTTCTGTTTGCAAAGTTACATCCAGACCACCGGACAAAGGAGGTAAACAGTTGCATTGATAGAGCAATCAAATACATTGAAGCCACTCAAGAGTCTGATGGTTCATGGTATGTGTATTTTCTGTTTCAAATTACTCTAATAGTAATGCAATGATTCAATTGGCAATTAATCAAGATAACTAAAAGAGTTCATATTTATTAGGTACGGTTGTTGGGGAATTTGTTATACCTATGGAACATGGTTCGCCGTTAAAGGACTAACTGCTTGTGGAAAGAACTACCACAATAGTGCGATATTGCGTAAAGCTTGTAAATTTTTGCTGTCAAAGCAGCTTTCAGATGGTGGATGGGGAGAAAGCTACCTTTCAGCCTCAAATAAGGTGTTATAATAATCCATGTTACAATTTTACATGTTTTATTTTTCTTAAAATATAAAACTATTTTCATTAATCCACGGTTAATGCAAAAGTGGCACAAACTGAAACATCGAAAAACAGAACAAGTGCAAGTCATGACATGACATGGATTATGGCGAATTAATCATAAAAAGTAAGACATATCTAAAAATATCAAAGAAGCTCAAAACTCCAAATCATCTTAGAGGTCCAAATTCTTTTGTCATGGATAAGAAGATAAATTCAATATTGGATCAAGATAGTTGCTGAAAGATGCACAACATTGATTCTTTCTCATTATATGATGTTATATGTCTGGTATACAGAAATGACTATAACGACATGATACTGTTTCAAAATTTCTCGAAAATACCATAAAAAGTCAATCTTTGATTCTAATATAGAATTGGGTCAATCTAATGAACTTTTATTTTTGGATTTACAGGTATATACAGATTTAGAAGGAAGCAGATCCAATTTGGTACAAACATCATGGGCTTTATTGTCCCTAATTGATGCTGGACAGGTTTGTCAGTCAAATGAATGTCTTTTGATGCTAAAGAATCCATTTTTATTGCTATAATTACTTTACATAAGCAAGTGCATAACAAAATTAGGTCTAACATTGAATATTTGATTGAACTTAGGCTGAAATTGACCCAACTCCCATCCATCAAGGGATTAAGTTATTGATAAATTGTCAGATGGAAGATGGTGATTTCCCCCAACAGGTACAAATGTATTTTAGAATATTGATTCCTAATTTATAGGAAAATAAGTATATTAATACCAACCCTAATGGGTAATAACATAACACATTGTTTCTCTTTAATGCAAAATCAAGCAATACTGTGATTTATATCATATAATAAAGGTCATTTAGTTACATATTTGAGATTAATTATTTGATTAAGTTGTTGAATGCAGGAAATTACTGGAGTATTTATGAAGAATTGCACATTGAACTATTCTTCGTACCGAAACATCTTTCCCATTTGGGCCCTTGGCGAATACCGCAAACGAATATTACAAAAAGTTGAAGTCTAAGTTTGATGATCATCGATAAATATATATGGTTTGAATATGGAGTGTATTTCTATAAATATGTTATGTGTATTTCTGTTTGGCTTCTTTTCTTGTGATGCAATATTTGGTTTGTTGAAAACTTAAGTTTGTGAGTCTTATCAACTCTTATCTTTAATATATTGCAAATTTGTCAATGGAATTTGTACCTCGAAAATAAAATAATTATAATAATAATAAAAAGAGAAATGATACAGACAGCTACTGGGAGAGCGATTCTCCCAGCGACTGTCTACGTGGCCTGCCACGTAGGCCAGATAAAAAAAAAAGAAAAAAAAAAAATCTAAAAACCCAAAAGCCCAGAAGCCCGCCTTTCATCTTCCATTTGCCATTTTCATCCTCTCAAACATTTTAGGGTTTCTCTCTCTCAAGTTCATCTGCAATTCTAGCGATTTTCGTTCGTTCTCCGTCGAATACGATTTTCGACCTCTCTCCATTCTCATCTTCGGTTGTCCGCTCTCTAGCGCCTTCATTGTCTGCAATTTCCGTCCGATTTTTGACCTCCGTCCGTTCTCCATCGACTACGATTTCTGACCTCCCTCCATTCGGTTGTCCGCTCCCTATCTCCCGCTTCCAGTTTGTAACCCCTGAATGTAGAGAGGTTTGTCCAAGTATCATTATTAATTGTTCAAGAAAATATTGTAATGTCGTTATTTTCTCTGTATTTAATAAGAGAAATGAACTGTATTTAGTTTTGTTCATAAACTATATATAACTGAAATGTCATGTTTTTTTAACTACAATGTCATGTTCTTTCAACTATAATGTTATGTTTTTAACACTACAATGTCATGTCATGTTTTGCACTAAAATAAAATGTCTATTAAACTGCAGTTCATTTTAAAAAAATTGAATGTCATGTTTATTATTTCAAAACACGACATTCAAGCTTAATACAACATTAAAATTGACAATTTTCATTTTTAATATTTTTCATTGAGAAATGATACAGACAGCTACATTACATTACACTTTCAACTGTAATGTCATGTTCTTTCAAATGCAATGTCATGTTCTTTCAACCGCAATGTTATGTTTTTAACACTGCAATGTCATGTCATATTTTTAATACTGAAATTTCTCTCTTATTCTTCAGCTTCATGGGTGAACCATCATCATCCCCTCCCAATGTTCAAATCCCCATTGTTGGCATGACTTTTAATTCTGAAAATGAACTTCGTGAGTATTATAATGCTTACGCACAATCAAAGGGTTTTGGCATTTGTAAGTTAGGAGCAAGAAATGGGCAAGATGGAAAGCAAAAGTGGTTCTCCATTGCATGTGCTAAAAATGGTGTATTTACTTCAAAAGGGAAAAATATTTTACAACTTAGACCTTCCATCAAGACGAATTGTAAGGCTAAGATTAACGTTGCTGTTAGGAATGAGTGTGAATTTGAGATTACTAGTGTCTACCTTGAGCACAACCATATATTGAGCCCGGGAAAGTCTAGACATATTAGATCTCACAAAGTTCTAGATTCAATTGCGAAGAGAAGATTGGAAGTAAACGACGTAGCTGGAATACCTTTGTCAAAAACATTTCAATCTATTGTGGTTGAAGCTGGAGGATATGAGAATTTGAACTTTGATGAGAGAAGTTGTAGAAATTTTATTTCGAAAGCTAGAAGGTTGAGGTTAGGAAATGGTTTAGAATAGTTTCTGCATTTTCTGGATTTTTATTGTTCTTAGGATTTTCTGCATTTTCTGCATTTTTATTGCATTTTCTGCATTTTCATTATTAATTTAACATGACATTTCAGTTGAAACAACGTGACATTGCATTAGAATAGTTTCTGCATTTTCTGGATTTTTATTGTTCTTAGGATTTTCTGCATTTTCTGCATTTCTATTGCATTTTCTGCATTTTCATTGCATTTTCTGGATTTTTTTTCATTTTTATTGTTCATTTCATTGTTTCTGCATTTTCAATGTAGGATCATGTCTCTACTCAAGAACAATTGAATGATCAAGTATCGACTCAAGAACAATGGAATGATCCAGTCTCGACTCAACTTTCGTTCACATCACTTTTGTCATGTCAACTTTCCCATGTTGCCGATACATATGGGGACAACATTCAACGTAAATAGTAATTGTATAAATATTTTGATTAAGCACTGTTCGAATTTGTAACATGACATTGCAGTTCAAGTAACATGATATTGTAGTTCAAGTAACATGACATTGCAGTTCAAGTAACATGACATTACAGTTTACAATATTAACCAATAAAAAACAGTTCACAGTTTATAAACAACATGACATTGCAACTTATAAAAATAACATGACATTATAGTTGAAACAACATGACATTGTAGTCGACACAACATGACATTGTAGTTGAAACAATATGACATTTCAGAATTATGAACAAGAAAATCCTGTATTATAAATATGATAACCCAATATCAAGTTAAAATCATACAAGCAAGTATCAAGTTTACAATTTAAAATCAATAGACAGGTTGATATTATTATTCTTCGAGTGCAAGATTCTGTTCACGTAATGACTCCTCAACCAAATAAGTTTTTCCTTTGAATTGGCATGTGTGATGCCACACTTCCAATTATGGACCTCGCCCATGTAATTCTCCATATGAAGCATCAGATACACTCCACAATCATCATAGTTGCTGTTATCTTGCCACGGCATAGTGACCAACTTCATCTTGTAGGTGGAGAGTGCATCAGCAATGGGAGACTTCATCACAGACTTCAAAAAACCCATTAGCTTTTTTATATCCTTCTTCTTTTGATATTGTTAGTTAAGGCTTCGTATTAACAAAATTAACTAGACAATGCAGTTAAGAAAAATAACAGGACAGTACAGTTAAATGATATTGTTATTCACCTAACAAGACATTGCAATTCATAAAACATGACAATACAATTAAGAAAATAACAGGACAGTGCATTTAAGATAACATGGCATTGTTGTTCACCTAACATGACAAAATAGTTCAAGTAACATTACATTGCAATTCGTGAAACATGACATTGCAGATCATGTAGCATGACATTGCAGTTCATTACAGTTCATTACATAATGTATTTAACATAGTTCATAAACATGAAATTGCATAAATAAAACATAATGTTGTTAACAAAATTAACTAGACAATGCAGTTAAGAAAAATAACAGGACAGTTCAGTTAAATGATATTGTTATTCACCTAACAAGACATTGCAATTCATAAAACATGACAATACAATTAAGAAAATAACAGGACAGTGCATTTAAGATAACATGGCATTGTTGTTCACCTAACATGACAAAATAGTTCAAGTAACATTACATTGCAATTCGTGAAACATGACATTGCAGATCATGTAGCATGACATTGCAGTTCATTACAGTTCATTACATAATGCATTTAACAGAGTTCATAAACATGAAATTGCATAAATAAAACATAATGTTGTTAACAAAATTAACTAGACAATGCAGTTAACTGTTGTTCGTTTGTTACCTTCGTTCTTCTTCCTCATTCTGTTTATTCTTCTTCTTCACTTCGTTCTTCTTCTTCACTGTTTTCATCTTTTTTGCTTCGTTCTTCTTAGAAGCATCATATATAACCACTTGTTTATTTGATTCCTAAACATTACCAAAATGTCGCAAGTTAGATTATATAACCGAACCCTCTGGTCGAGCTCAATTACATCGACCCTCACGGAGAGATTTCTCGAGATTGTCTTCTGCTCCCCAGTAGCTCAAAGAAAGTCTCGTCCCGACCTGGGGCTTGAGAAGGAGAGTCTCGCCGGTTGTTAACAAAGCGGCATGCAAGGAAGCAAAGATGAACCGGCTTGGGGGGAATAAAGAATCTGAATTGGAGGGTGGTTCTTTAACACCAAACTACCTTCTCTTCTAATCCTGCAATTCGACTTAATAAGTTTCCGGGAAAGGTAGTGGGGTTAGGAGAGATTCTTCCTCTTTCTTATCCTGGGCTGAAGTATAGCCACCGGCGGAGCCTGAATCTTATGAGAATACCCCACAAAAGGGCTCGTTCATCAACGGAGGCAGAATATCGGGCCCTAGCTCACGCTGCAGCTGAAATGTACTAAAGTAAAAAATGATGAAGAAGTTACCATTTTGTGTGGAACGAAGAACGCGAGCAAACGATGGATTTTCTCTGATGAACTTGAGAGAAACCCTAATGTTTGAGAAGATGAAAATCTCTGATGAACTTAAGAGAAACCCTAATGTTTGAGAAGATGAAAATCTGTAGCCGATGAACTTGAGAGAGAAACCCTAATGTTTGAGAAGATGAAAATGGCAAATGGAAGATGAAAGGCGGGCTTCTGGGCTTTTGGGTTTTTAGATTTTTTTTTTTTTTTTTTTTTATCTGGCCTACGTGGCAGGCCACGTAGACAGTCGCTGGGAGAATCGCTCTCCCAGTAGCTGTCTGTATCATTTCTCTAATAAAAAATAGTATCAGATTTCAGATATCAATAATTTCATTGTTATTGAAATTCTCCTATTGAAAAATTGAGTAATGACAACATTTGTGAGTGATTCTTCAAAAGTTCATTTTGATAGACTTAAGAAATTCTTCATTGTTGAAACACTCTTTGGATTATTCAAAAGTTTATCTTCATATTTGTATATAATATTTTTCTTATATATGATATCTCTCAACAGTTAACACATCGCGAATGTAATATCTAAATCGTGGAAATTATTTTTTCTTTTCACAATATACACATTTCATTTTGTGATGTGTTAAAGGATCTTTCATGATTATCATGGATGAAATAATTATTGAGCTAACTTTAATAACATATATAATAATGTTTTTTTGTAACAAATCTAAATTACTTGAGTTGACATATGCTCCTCCAACTAATGATAAGGATCAGGCAAAGGGGTTAATTGGGATTTAAAGACCTCTTTTTAAAACTTATAATTTAATTACAAAAACAATGATTATTATACGCAACATTTATAAATACGTAATAACATATTAATGTCACTAATTTAACTATCAAATTTAACCGTTAATTTTAACTATTTAAAAAATTTGATAACTGATTTTTTTAAATTTAACCGTTAAATTAATGACATTAATCTTTATTTTTTTATAATTAATATCCAAAATCTCAAATTAGTTTTCATGATAAACCAACTTCCTAAAATTATTACTTAATAATTCGAATTCCATGTATATTCATAACAATCATGTGAGGCACAAAATATATATATATATATGAAATTAATTTTCAATAAATTAAAAAGAGTAACATATAAAAATAATTTATAAATAATACAATATACATCTATACAATCAAAATAATTAAATAATGATCTAGTTATATATTTTTGAAAAAAAAATGTTAAGCATGTAATCCGCAAATACACTTAACAATTTAACCAAGCGCAAAATTTACCATCTGACGGGCTCGAACCCAAGATTTTAGGGTGAGTATCCACCTCTTAGATGATCTAGATATTAAATTGTATAAACAATATACAAAAATTAAACTCCCAATCGAAAATATCCAACGATCATTCAATTTGTTGAAAAATTTTCTAAAGACAAACTCATTTAAGTTCGTGAACGATGATTATTGAAGTAGAGTAAGCCAAACAATTAGTCAAAAAAACAGAGTCAAACAAATCTCTACGAAATATTCTAAGCGACAATAAAAATTTATCCTTAGCCGATAGTTGGTAAACAACGTCGGAAAAAATCCTGACAAGTGAAAATAGACCATCTACATATATGACCAAAATAGTGAGAAATCCATACAAATAATTGGAGAATAATGTAAGAGGTTTTCCATATGAAATATCGAATACAAAAATCTTTTATTGAAAAAATAAAAATTAACTCCATATCCGATTATCATCTCATTTGCTGCTAAGAAGAGGACGGACACATACTCGAGAAAATATCACCAACACAATCGGAGAGTATGAGTAGCAAACGATCCACCAATAATTGAGAGAATTATTCGGATTATAAAAATTCGGAACGAAAAAAATCGATCCGGTTAAACAGGGTGCCAGACCGAACAGAACACAACACCAACTCAAATTTGAGTGATGTAAAGAAAAATATTACACCCTCCTATACTAAAAAAGTCACGGAGAGACCAAGAAATATTAAATTTTCAATTTTTTTAGAATTTATTTTTTTAGAGAGAAAAATGTATCGATTAATAATTGAATTTCGGATTTTTTTAATACACAATTTCTCTCAACCAATAATGATTTAAAAATAAAATATAAAACAAGTAACAATAAAACAAATACACATCCAATAAACTCTAATTAACAATGTAAAGTTTATTATAAGTGTAGACTCCATAACTCAACAATCTCCCACTTGGACACTAATTTCATAATCTCTCGATCGGTAGCGGCTTTCCATCCGGTGTCTTAACGAAGAAGACCAGCTGAATTTGCACACAACTTCAGTTTCTCATTTGTCACAGCTTTCGTAAGAAAATCGGTTGGATTCTCACTCCTAGGATTCTTCTCAAGAGTTAATACTCCATCTTTTAAAGCTGACCGGATGAAATGATAACGAACTTGTATATGCTTTGTCCTTCCATGATAAACTGAATTCTTTGTCAAATAAATGACACTCTAACTATCGCATCGCAACACACTTCCATCATAGTCTTGACCCAATTCTCGCAAAAAGGGTTGTAACCACATCATCTCCTTAGCAACCTCTATCACAACAACCTACTCTACCTCACAACTGGAAAAAACAATAATCTTTTGCAATTTTGAAACTTAATTGATTGCAGTACCTCTTAGAGTATAAATGTACCATATTGTGCTCTTCCTACTATGAACATCACAACCATTGTCAGTATCAACATATCCTTCCAAACCCATATTAGACTTTCGAAAACACAAAGCGAGACCCGTTCTTCCTCTTAAGTATCATAGTATTCACTTTATTACTTCCCAATGTTGTCTACCTGAGTTGCTCATGAATATGCTAATAACTTCCACTGTATGTGTGCTATGTCTGGTCTTGTGAAAACCATCACATACATAATACAATCAATGGTAGAGGCATATTGAATATTGGCCATATAATTTTCTCCTTCTCTATTGAAGGCGACCGGTATTTAGATAGTCTGAAGTGACTAGCTAAGGGGATAGTAACTGATTTTGCATCATACAAGTTGAGCCTGCTAAGAACTTTCTTCACATATTGTTCTTGTGAAAGCTTGAGAACTTCTTCATCCCTGAAAATTCTCATCCCAATGATTTATTTTGCAACACTCAAATCCTTCATTGCAAACTTTTCAGACAACTCTTTCTTGAGCTTGTTAATCTCATACAAGCTTCTTTCAACAATCAACATGTCATCAACGTAGGAACAAAATAATGTATAATTTATCAAAGCTCTTGATATAGACAACCATATATTTTAGTACACTAAAGCCTGAAACAAACAAAGTTTAAACATTAAAAACATATTCTTAATAATACATACTAGAGTAAATATGGTGTACCACGACTACTGAACATATTAAAATTATTTGAACCCTAGTACGAGAGGACCGGGGACGCACCTCTGGTATACCAATTATCATGCCTACGGTAAACGCTAACATGCATGTCGATGCTTTGCATACAAATGTATGCATAGAAAAAAGATAATTAACTTTCCAACAAAAATCCTATAAGAAACCATATTTGCAACACACTCGCATTAGGAAGAATACAAATTATTACATTCACCAACAACAATAAAAAAAAAAAAAAGAGCATGACCATGGAACATAACTACTTCTTCCTTAATACCCTCAGCATAATTACCTGTAACATGTATAAAATATATGAGGCTATAAGAACTCTCTTTACCAATTTACTAGCTACAAAACAATAGGGGAACTATAAAGAAAAGAAAATCAACTAAATCATTAAGTGGAAACACACTCTAGCATCATTCACAATGATACATGGTGTTTTAGAGAAATATAACTCTCAACAAGTAGGAATACAGTTAATGATTTTATCATCGACTTCGTGCATGATTAGTTGTGTAATATGAAAACTGAGATGGCCATATGCAAATGAATATTACATATCACAAACAATTAAAAATTAAAAACTGGAAATTCCAAGAACATGTGCATCTTCACGAACTCGCAAATTTTGTCCTGTTGGATCAAACAAATCAGTTATCACCTATGAGGATAACAAATTATTTATATACTAGATCATATTCTATACACCATTCATTAACATTTGTAAAAGTATTTATTTCTATTAACCTCATTATAGATTTCAAGATATGATACTCAAAGAAGAAATTCTTGGCCTGAAGTCTGAAGCATGAACTTAATAATTAGCATCAACTTAAAATTGAAAAGAGGTATTAAACTTGGTAAATATTATGTCAAATTATTTCTATTCATGGAAAGTACTTTTTCAACATCATTGATTTGAATAGAAAATAGTCTAAATTAGTGAAATCTCAAACTGGAAAATTAAGATCTTCAAGAAAAAAAGATATTGTTGACTAGTTGAGTCAACTAAGTCAAGCATATAAAAGGGGTCATGAACTATTTTCAAAAAAGTATGAGCATGGGTGGCTCGACATACTCGAGTAATGTTACCATTGGACATTCGAAGTTGTCATGAATGAAGAATTTTGAGATGATGGACCCTTCATAGGATCGCATTTGCATCAACATCCACATTCGTATAGACATGTATATACATTGTTATTCATTTGCATCCGCATTCGCATAGACATGTGCATTCATGGACGTTCGTTTGCATGCACATTTGTATCAACAAATGCATATATTGGTTTTATTTACGTACATTGATATCAACTCTATTGCTAACCACTTTCACGTTATAGGTTGAGAAAGATTAGATTACATTCGGTCAAAGAAGTTAGCATTGTTGAAACATGGCTGATGAACAAATCCAACATGCAGAGGTAATGCGTTCGGAAATGGAAGAATTACTAACGATGGTTCAACAACTTCAGAGACAAGTCGACGCTCTCACCTCGACGATGCACGACCTCTTCGTGAACGACTCCTCAAGAATTAAATTTTTAAAATTTTTGAAACAAGGAATCAATGAGGACTTTTAGGTTTAGAAAAACCGTTGGATGAGTTTGACTTTAATCATGGTAGATCCACCAAGTGAAGATCCTTAGATTTTCATGATTCTGAGAATCCTTAATTACACATATGAAGCACTCATGACTATCTACACTTTCATCTCATTCCAGGACCTAATAGTCATAGGCAAGACCGACTATTAGGGTGGGCAAGATGGGCCATTGCCCAGGGCCCCAAAATTAAGAAGGCCCAAAAAAACATTTATGCAGTACTATAAAAAAATTAAGTTTTATGTTTCTTTTTACTCGTCTCTCTAAAATTTAGGCCCCAAATTTTAGATCGCCCAGAACCCAAAAATAAATGAGACGGCTCTGGTCATAGGGTACAAGTTAGACGATGCCACACTCCTTAAGGACATATCTGATAAGCCACTCGATGTTAAAAAGGACCATGCTAAAGAGGTTGATATGGATGAGGGAAATCCAAGGAGAAAGGAAAGTTATGAGAAACGTTTAGATGGACATTCGTGCTAAAGGACTAATCCTCGTGTTCCTCCATTTTCTCTTAAAAAGAAAAGGAACTTGAAAGAGTTTGGGATGCCTCCAAATCAAATGATGAACATTCTAAAGGAAAAATGAATGATCAGAGAATTGGAACCACGAAAGAATATTACATTAGACAAATATGAGGATGAATTTTGTGAATATCATTAGATATGGCAATATTCCACTTACCATTGTTTTAAGTTGAAGACCAAAATTGAATGACTATGAGTCCAAATCAATCGAATTTTAAAACAATTAAATTTCGGACTATTTAAATAAAATAAAATATATAAATAAATAAACAAATTAAATAAATAAATAAATTAATATATATATATATATATATAGTCAATCAGGATAATACCTAGTTAATAAAAAATAAATCAAACAAAGTGTAGATGAAGAGATCTATTTAATTAAATGCTGGTGGGTCTTGGGCAAGAATTAAATATACAAAGCTCAAGGAAAAAAGAAAAGAAGGCACTTGTATTTAAATAAAATGGAGGCCCATGATTCAAGCTACTGAAAAATTACACAATTGAAGGAGTCAATGCACGCTCTAGGTTAGCAGACACTCAACATCTTCATCGCCATCTTGCGCTCAAAAGATACCGCAAATGCCTCTCTGCGATCTAGAGGACTCCTAACGCTCGCTTGCGATGAGGAATCTCTTTTATTGGTATTCGAGAACGCACAATATTTTTTTCTCGATTTCTTAAAGAAAAAATTAGATGACAACTCTAAAAAGTCAAAACTAGTCTAATTAATATCATTAAATTTTATTTTGATTCTTCGTCTCATTTTATACGAGACGACTATCGAAAAAGTTGTACTCTCATTTCGTTTTACGAGGTTCGAGAGAAAAGTAAACTACTGGATTTAATGAAACCGACATTAAGTTAGACTCTAATTTAGCCTATTATTTTGGTTCCTCGTCTCACTCGGGATTAGAGAGAAAGGTAAATTATGAGGCGAAACTATCCATTCGATGCTTTAAGATGTCGCCGTTTTTAGACGTTCTAAGTTGATTTATACATTGTAAATAACAAATTAACTATTTAATTATATAATGAACTATATATAATAATATTTTTGAGCTATATATAATAATATTTTTAAACTAAATTTTGTTCACTCTTATTCCATTTAAAGTTTCGCCAAACATTTGCATCACCAATATCCCAACCTTGAAAAGAAGATAATTGCATTTTAGAACTGTCACCTACTTCAACTAGATATTGTCTTACCGACGTTTTTAACTAGATATTCGAGCAAGAAAAGTTTTAACTATATATAGTCTTTTATATTACAGCCTATTTAGACGGACAGGTAATGATATGAGTTGCAATTAACCGACATTTTTCTACTATATATAATTCTTTTAACTTTAATGCCATCTTTCATGTTCGATTATTTGAATAAATTTCAAATAAATAAATTAAAAATGTTACAAACTTTTATTAGAAACACAATTCTGTCACAAACATTAGTAGAATATAATATTTGTAACAAATTTTATTCTTAAATAGAACAACAAAACAGAAATAGAACAACAAAACAAACACATGCAACATTATTATTCTTTCATCATTTAGTGTGGGTGGAGACGAATGGGAAGACCATGGGCAAGCCTAGGCATGGGATCAATCACAATTTTCTCATCAAGAATTACCTTCTCCCATTTGAACCTCCTCACTATGTTATACATGAACACCAATATCTCCAACCTCGCATACTCTTTTCCCGGACACATCCTCGGTCCCCCTCCAAATGGCACGTGACTGAAAGGAATTGGTCCATTTCCTTCGAATCTCGATGGCTCAAACTTCTCCGGCTCCGAAAAGTATTTAGAGTTCTTGTGTGTTGTATTCGCACTCCAATATAACTGTACACACACGTAATTTCAATTCTCACTAAAAAAAACTCGCGTAAAAGAATAAAAAAGAATTTACCTTCCATCCCTTGGGAATAGAGAAACCAGCATAAGTAAAATCTGTTAAAGCTTCCCGGAAAGTCCCTTGGACCGGCGGCACCATTCTCAGGACTTCATTAACCACATTCCAACAGTACTTCATCTTCTTCAAATCCTCCCAGTTCAGAAGATCCTCGCCTTTCTTCTCCATCGCCAACTCTTCTACCTCTGAAAACATAGCATTCATTCAAAATTCAACATAACTAATCAAACTCAACAACTTCTTTGTACAAAAATAACAAGATTGTCGCGTACCCTGAAGAACTTTATCGTAGACTTTTGGAAACTCTGCAAGATACTTAAGAATAAAAGTAATGGCAGCACTTGACGTGTCATGACCGGCAATTAACAGTCCAATGATCTTGTCTGCGATATCCATTTCTTTCATGAACTGCCCATTATCGTCCGTGGTAATGAGCATGTGGGATAGAATATCGTTTCCAGGGATCGCGATTTCCGCCCCAAGATCAGCCGTCCTCTGTCGGATTATCCGAATCAGCTCTTTCCTTATCGATTTTGTTGCGTTTATTGCCTTGTTAAACCTTGTGCCCGGGAAGTTTACTGGGACTGATAGAACTCCAGCGAGCAATAAATGGAAAGGGTCGGAAAATCTAGCGATTTGGGTGGGATTCTCGACGCTTAGGAAAAGGCAACATGCAAGGGTAAAAGTGTAATTTTTTGCTAGAGGAAAGACTGTGACTTTCTTGTGGTTGTTCCAATGAGTGTCTAAATGACTCCTGTTAGACAGATTTAATATTTTATTTTTCAAATATACTTTTTTAATTAAATAATGTAACAAATTATAAAAAATAATGAATTGTTAAAAAAAAAAAATCTGACATTCTATACAATGGAAAAAACATGGATACATGAAATGGTTTCTTGCTTTAAAAAAATTATTATGATTTAACTTATATATATGATCAATGGAAAGCATTAAATAAGAGAATTCAGCATTAAATCAATATAAGACCTTCTTTAATTCAAAAAGATTGTTTTAGATTTTTTAAGTCAATGTCTAGGTTTGGTGGTGCATTTTTGTGTATAAATTGACCTGATCGGATCAAACCGAACTGAACCGCTAACCCCTTAATTAATTGTACCTGGCGACGACGTCCATGGTACCAACATACTTCTGAAGGGCCTCGGGTTTCAAGAATCGGAGGAGAAGATTGCGCGTCTTGAGCAACTCTTCATAAGTCGAAGTTTGTGTAGAAGACGGGAAAATCTTCTCGATCGATCTCGGCCACCAGGATGTCACCAGTTTATTCTCGTTGGAAAACAAAAACTTGTTCCCAGAAGCTCCACAAAACACAACTGTCTTCTCAGCTATCAGCGAGGTCTTAAAAACTTCAGGAGAATACTTGGCCA
This sequence comes from Impatiens glandulifera, assembly GCF_907164915.1. Taxonomy (NCBI): domain Eukaryota; kingdom Viridiplantae; phylum Streptophyta; class Magnoliopsida; order Ericales; family Balsaminaceae; genus Impatiens; species Impatiens glandulifera. The sequence goes on along the minus strand of NW_025919462.1, from coordinate 97,735 downwards.
TCCTCTCCTTGAAGAACTTCTCTGGGGTGCCCTTTCGGCCCATGGACATGAACTCAAGGGTCTCTCCTACAATAGGGAAGCCAGTCCTCCCGGGTGGCAGTTGGTCCTTGCCGGAGAAAACTAGGCGGAGGGAAAAGGCTAGCATGAAGGTTAGGAAGAGGATAAGGGAGAGGAAGAGGAAAAGGAGATCAATTTCTGTTTCTTGCATTATTAAATGTAATGTGTTATCAGAAGTCTTTGAACAAAAATATATATAGACTTGCATGCTCACACATTCTATTCTATTCTATTCTATTCATTGAAATCTAATCCTTTTTAATTTGTAGGTCAAATTTAAAGAAACTTATTATATTTTCTTATTAATTTGTGGGTCTAATAAAAATGAGTGGGAGATGAAATTTGAGAGGGAATTACGTGACGCAATCTGGTTCGCTGAAAAATTAACAATTTTTCTCTCTTCTTCTCCTCACTCTTTATCATTTTTTTCGACAGTGATGTTGTGACACGTTATTTTCTCCCTCATTCCCTGTCACAAATTTCATACCCTATCCTCTTTTAAAATAATATTTAATTATTATCAAAAACAAGTTATTTGTCATAAAATAATAATAGTCCATCTAAAAATTCAATCTGACAGAATTGACTAGATCGAAGGATTTAAGGAATTCCCATCACATGCATGATCTTGCAAATGAAGCTAAAGTAAATAGTGATCCATCACTCAAAAATATTGTTTTGTTGACAACTAACTAGTGACGAATCCATATACCGTCGCTATTAATCTTTAGTTACCAAAATAGAGCAATAAAGATTTTTAATAATACCCAATTTGAAAACACCAGATACGGATCTGTATCGGATCTAGATCTGGATATGGGCAAAAGAAAAAGAAAATTATCTTTTTAAATATTTGATTGGAATATTTATTTAGATTAAATAATATTTAAAAATATGCTTTAATTATATATATTAATAAATTTAATAATATTTATCCGTTTAAACTCAGTTTTATTCCAGTTATAAGTATTTTCAAAAATAAATTATGTATTTTTGGTTTAACAGCAACAATTAAAGTAACCGTCACTAATTATCATAGTTATAACTTTTTATCTCTAAAAATTCGATTTGATTTGATGTGGGCTTGAAAAAAAATTACGGTGAATTTAAAAAATAACGAAAAAATTATGAATAAAACGATAATGGATAATGAATAAATGTATGTGTTGTCTTTTTCTAAAAAAAAAAATAGATAAAAAAATATTGTATTAAATTAAAAAATTTAAGTAATTAAGGGCTAATGTCACATTTTTCCCGTAATTTTTTTTTTGAAATTTAGCCCACCCGAACTCCTATATTGATCCGCCCTGCTCGTGGATCCTATATAGGTTGGGTTCTTTGTTATGAGTTATGACTAACTGATGGATATCTAATCCCTCTTAAAAAAAACATAAATTAGCTACTTAACATTATTTTGAAAGACTTTCAATTTTAAGTTGGTGAGAAATGAAAAAGAATTTAAGATGACAATATTACTAGTTTAAAAGATATCCACAACACAAATGAATATCCAAAGAGAACATGAAATTCTTATGAAACCTTTGTGGTGTCATCAAAGATAAGACAAATTTCATTTTCAATAATCCTAAAATGGAGTAAAGGAAATAGTGTTAAGATTTTCTTATTATTATTAATTATTTTTAATTTTTTAATAAAACTTTTTTTTTAATTCATGGGAAAGAGTAATTGTACCGTTCACAAAATTAAATGTTCTTTTATATATAAGTTATGCCATAAATTTAATTTAACGCAAATTAAGTTATGTATAAAAATAGTAAACGATAAAAAATAAAATCAAAAAATCATGATGCGTCCAACATCATTCGATTGATATCGTATCTCGTCAAGATCGCAAATAAGTGAAAGGCTAATCATCAAGTTGAGATTTCTCCAAATGTACAAGTCAACATACAACTAAGTAGTATTTCCTTTATCAAGTTTATCAATTTTCCCTACTTGTGCATGTTTTGTTTCATTTCATTTCGAGCTTTCAATCCTTTTTTACTATTGTATGATTTTGCTAATTTATAAAACAAAAAAATCATGTTGCGACCTGAGCCCTTCTGATCTTAACAACTATCTTGACTTTCTCCATCTTTGGAATATTGTTATAATTCAATTATGTTTAAGTATAAAAATCTTAGTCGGGTAGCCAGTGGTAAGAGTCGGCTTAAGAGACAAATATGTCATGGATTTAATTTCATCTGAAAGTGTTTTAAGTTTAAGCGTGAGATCAGGACTATTGAGTGTCATCTTAATTGGATTTGATGTCATTCTTTTCCCACAACTCATAAGTTTCATATCTTGTGTTTTTTTGCACGCTTATGTTTCTGTTGTTGCATCCTTCAGTGGTTGTCATTTGATGGATAACCTTTAATTAAATAAACTAGCATAATTCTTAGTATTTTTACACAGATAAAAATATAAATAAAATATTATTTATGTATAAATATTTTAGATAAAAATAATATTATTTAAATTTAATTAATTTTAAATTTATTTTAATTTTTAAAATTTGAGTTCAATGTAAATTTAATTGTTAAACATATATTTTTAAATATATCAAGTATTTAAAATTACATTATTTTTTTATAGTTTGAAATCTAATTTTTGTTTATTTGAAAAACACTTAAAAACAAATTAAATGTATAAACCATGTACAACAATCATATAAATCAATGATATAGGTTAAATATATAGGAAAAAGTAGCTTTGATAAATGTCGGGTTTAATATTAATTATTGTTGATATGTTTATTTTAAAAATAAAATATTAAAACATCACATAATTAATCTATTTATGATGTTTTTTTTATATTTAATTAAGGTTATTTTTAGATTTATATTGATTTTAATGGTTTAAGAATCAAATTTAGTAAGGATTGAAAATTTATTAAAATTAGACAAATAAATAAATGGAATATAATTAAATCTTTTGAAAAATAAAAAAAAAATATTCTTATAATAAATAATTATCCAAATATTAAAAAATGTTTAAAATTAATGTATAAAATAATTAAAAATATATATGATACTAATATTTTCTCTATAAATGTTGCATTAATTCCTATCAGCGATGCAAATACACAGTGAAGCTTGCTTCACTAGATAGCGTTTGTTTCACTCATATCAGCGATGTAAATACATAGTGAAGCAATCTTCACTCGGTTGCGCTTGTTTTATTTTTTTTATTTTCTAGTATAATTTACATGAAGAAATAAATAGTTTTACATGAATGTATAAATATTTTTAAATGAATGTGTTAGTGATTTTACATGAAAATTATAGAGATATATTTCACTCAGTAAATAGAAGTGAAACAAGCCTCACTAGGTAGTGCTTGTTTCACTCCTTTCAGCGCTGTAAATACATATTAAAGCAATCTTCACTCGTTAGCTAGCGCACGGTTCATCTATTTTTATTCTCTAGTAGGTTTACATTAAGGCATAAATATTTTTACATGAACGTATAAATGTTTTTACATGAATGTTAATGGTTTTATATCAATATTTATATATATTTCATATATAATTATATAAAATATAAAATAATTAAAACAAATTCATTTAAATATCTCACCAATCAATTTAAAATATGTTGTTATATATATATATTTAATATATAATTATATAAATTATAATATAATTAATACGAAGTAATTTAAATATATCAAATAAATTTACAGTATAAATATGTTGTTATATATATTCCTATAATATATAATTATATAGACTATAAAATAATTAAGATGTTTTATAATGTATTGTCTAGTAGGATTTACACGAAAGTATAAATACTTTTACATGAAGGTATAAATGTTTTTACATGAATGTGTTAGACAGGGACGAATTAGGAATTCACATTAAGGTGGGTTTAAATTTTGTGTAATAAATTATATATCAAAAGAAAACGTTATATTATAATATTTAAATAAGTTAAACTCTAACAGATTTTAAAACAAAAAATTCATTTATAATAAAATATATATATATATATATATATATATATATATTTCGTTCAATATATACGGTCAAAGAATCGGAAAAAAATTGTCCTTTATTTTATTGCGAAGTTCCGTATTCACATTTTCATTGCTGAAAATGTTTACTTTGTAGTAGTAAAAATTATAGTGTTGAAGCTAAGTAATTATTTTATTAAAAAATTATATTGAAATTATATAAAAAAATAGAAAATAATAAATAAATAATTTTAACATTATAAATTCTTAAGATTGTAATATTTAATCCAACATAATAAAATCAAATTTGTTATAAACATAATAAAGTTAACCAATACATAATTAAGAAGATAGATATCAGATAAGAGAATTAGAATTAGAAAAAAAAATGATAAAATTTTATATTTTTTGAGAATCAGATAAATAAATATAAAATTTTAAAATAAAAATAATTAAATAATACAAAATTAATATAATATTAAATTAGTGAAACAAAATTTAATATATTTATGTAAATAAATTGCAAATAAAATGAGAGAATAATCCTAATATCTATATTTGTCTATTCATATATATATATATATATATTTATTGTTTATTGTGTATACGATAGTTGAAAAGAAGTGAAAAGTATGGATTTAAGATTTTTAATTTTATTATATATAAAAGAAAAAAAAAGGAGTGGGGCCATCTAAGTCCTTGTCTGCATACCTCCATGGTTTTACATGTAAATTAAAGTCATTATATTTTCAGTCAATAGCTATTGCGGAGTGAAAGTAAAACAAACTCACTGAATAACGTTTCCTTTACTAATATAAAAAGCTTCCTTGTTTTGTATTGCGTTTCTCAGCCTTAGTTTTACATAAATCAAGCGGACCTAAAATTATATCTTATTCTTTTAACATGCAACTGATTTAATAATAAAATAATTAAGTATTGTAAATATGCAGTTACGAATAATCCAGCCAAAGTAATAGGAATTAGATCTAACACGATTCCAAATAGAAAAACTTCAATATTTCAATTTGTTTGAAAGGAGAAAAAGGGGTAAATCTATACCTAAATATTAATCCGAATTGACATGAATCTCAATAATAATAATAATAAAGAATTGACAAAGTAAGGGTTAATTAACTATGACATTTTGATTGATCCGCAACAACAAGAGAGCACTCGAATTGTTATCCGATCCAGACTTATATTTCTGTGATACAAACCTATCATTCTATCCTAATGGATCACGTATAATCTTATTTTTAACAATTCTTCTCGTAAATTATATTTATTATTTTTATCATCTATGATAAAAAAAAATTGAATTAATGAAATGAATTTTTTTTATCTTTTTAAAATATATAAACAACTTACACAAACTGTCTTTGTAAAATATAATCTGAAATATAATTCAATAAAATATATTTTTGTAAGAAGTCAAACTATTTGAAATCACCTTATTTGATTTAGATTGCTATTAATGAGCTTGTGATCAATATAAAATAAAATTAATATAAAAATATTATATTGCAGTCAAAGTTTCATTTGTGAAGGTGGTTTGAACAGATTTATTTTATCTAACCGATTTTTGTTTATTTAATTATTAAAATATGAAATTAATATGACTTATAACATTATTATATATCTTCAACTTAAATTTTTTACATGAAAATACTCGTATCATTTTTTAGACACTCGCATTAAAAATTACTTTAATAGTTTCTAAATTGATCAATTAATAATATTTAAGGAGGTAATCACTCCTTAATATTATATTATTAAAAATAATTATGAAGATTCTCATAATTACTGTATCCAATTTAAAAAAACTTAATCAAATACAATAAACATAAATTTTTACCTTAATTAAATTTTGTTATATAACAAAATGACACATTTAAATTTTTATTTTTATTATTTATAATTTTACACATGAATTATAAAAAATTAATAATCATTTATATTTTATTACATAAATTTTATCATTATATTGTGTTTGATATGAATTTCATAGTATCATAATTATTAAACACTATCTATATAAAATATATAAGTTTGAGAAATTTTATTATTGTGTGTATGTTGTTCTTTTTACTTGTTTCATTTTTTTATTATTGTGTGAAGTATCTAATATCACATTTACTATAAAAAAAATTATAATTTTTTTTGAAATTGGGATAATTGAAAACAAATATTGCAAGTATGTCATTTTTTCAAAATTTTAATTTTTTCGTTATATATTTTTAATTTAATTTTTACATTTTTTAACGTGAATGGTCAAATCATCTCAAATTAACGAAAATAATATTTGAACGAAATATATGTTTGTGTCTTTCATCTCTCATACATAATTGTTTGAGCTTCTATTATATATATCTAGTTAAAAATTTCGAAAATAGTTTATTATCTATCAAAAGTTAAAATATTAATTAAAATATATGTACAATATCTATTAAAAAATAATATTGAATCATCTTTTTTTTTATGTAAACATCGTAAAATTCTTGTTTCAAAACTATATATACTTATACATAAATGTTATTATATAAATAATTTTTTTTTTAAAACAATAACATTAACTATTATTTTTTATTAAAAATAATAATAATTTAATGTTATAATATTTTGTGTAAAAAATATATATTTATCAATTATTTAAAACATATAAAAACACTCATTATATCAGTTTTTGTGAAAGACTTAAAGTTCGAGTAATTCAACATCGGTTTGCGTGTTAGGAATTTTCTTTTAAAATAAAACATTATTTTTAAAATATTCCTATTGATTACTGACCGCTTTTGAAATTAATTAAAACTAATTAATCTCGGGGTTCAATTTTAAATAATTTGGGGATTTATGGTAATCAAATTACAATTTATTTTTTTAGAAATTCATTAGATTAAATTAAGTAAACATAATTAACTTAAAAGATTATTTATTTTGAAACAGAGCCGCCAGACATACGTATACAAACGTATTGATCGAAATTTTCTTTTAGTTCGTAGTTTGGTGATACTCGGGAAATGTCTTTCGTGCTTCATCCTTCGTACCCATTTTAAAAATGGTCTATACTTATAAAGTGGCTTTTAAAAATCGATTATATAACATTTTATTTTTACCAATTATTCTTCTGATCCTAAACATTCATAAGGTTTGTGGGTTATTTAAAATATTGAAACAACAATATTTAAATGTTGGTAGATGTTGTTCATGATTGTTTAGGGAGGAAATACCTGAAGAATATCGATCATTTTTTAAGGCATTATGGTATAGAGATAAACATTAAACAAGCCTTTATCAAAATATGTTGTGGAAAATATTCCAAAAATATTTTGAAAACATTTTCTTTTCTTTTTGAATTTTTAGAAAATGGTTTGATGTTCCAAAATTACAAAAATAATTTTGAATTTTAAAAAGTGGAACCAAACAGGCCTATGACCGGAGCCCTAAGCCTCAAGTTCGTTTTTATCGGTCGAGGTCAACAGAACCTAGGTTTGGGTCGAGGCTCGGGATCTTCAATTTGGGTGTTGAAGTCCATCGGTCTAGGTGCTAAGGACTCTCGATCTTAGGCTAATCTTACTGATCTAGGTGTAAAAAACATATCGGTCTTGGGATAGCTCAAGGCTAAATGCTTCAGTCGAGGTGTATAAACCTCTTGGTCTTGGGCTAGCTATGGGCTAAGTCCTTCGGTCCTGGGTTCGGGAGCTCTCGGTCCCAAGCTTGGGATTCTCGGTCCTAAGGTCAGACCTATCGGTCTTGGGGTTTGGAATTCTCGGTCCCACACTTGGGATTCTCGGTTCCAAGGTCAGACCTCTTGGTCCTAGGTGAAAATCATCAATCGGATTCCTCAGTCCTAGCTCAAGAACATTGGTCCTAGGTTAAGAATATCGGTCCTAGGTCTTGGTCAAAGGTTTGAATTTCTTGGTCCTAGGTTTCGGTCTGGATCGAGGATCCTCGGTCAGATCTCTCGGTCCTAGGCTAACAAGCCTCGGTCCTCAAGAAAACAAAAGTGCAGGTCTTTAAATTCATTTTTTAGCTCTGATTCTTTAATATAAGAGTTTGGGTAGCTTCACAAATTTTCTAGGAACATGTTGATCATCATCTCAAGGTATCAATCGACCTAGATGATGATCAATTTGTTCAAAATAGTTTGTGATCAAAAATCGGATTTTTATATTTTAAAGTTGTTTTGAAGTGTAATGAGCTATCCAATAGCTTCTTTATACTACATATACTTGATTGATACCTAAACAAGAACACTGGATGTTCGTTTTAACCAAATCAAAAACTCAAAATTTTCATTTAATTTGAAAATTTTGATTTTTATTAAACATGGGTGGGATTGATCAAACATGATCCAAACAGTTGCCCAACATATTTATAATCATGTTGGGAAGCTTTCTAGGTTGTGATTCAACAGAATTAACCCAAAAATAGCAAACCCATTTTTTGATTTTTGAAATTCAAATTTGGGTTTTTGTTTATTAGATCAATTGATCGGTTCTATCATATCCAGATAGTTTCTAAATGATCTTAGGATCAATATTCAACCACAAAACAACATGAACAACAAACATACAAGCTTTTGTAATTTGAAATATAAAATTTTAAATTCAAACTATAAATATGAATTAGAGAGAGATTGGAACCTTACCAAGGATTGGAAAACACTCCTTAATCCTTAAGGAAGCTTTCGGGATGCTCAAATCCAAGCTTTGAGGCTTCAAATAGAAAATTCAAAAAATTCGAAAGCTTTAAGCTTTAATCGCGGATTTGAGATTTTCTTTGATTTGAAGGGAGAGAGTTGGTTCATTGGCTTCGGAATGATTCATGGGAGCTATTTAGAGCTTCCTAAGGTCGGTTGTAAGCTCCAAGTGGGATGAATCAGTCAAAAGTTATTAATGATGTTTTGGCTATTCTTCCGACCACTTAAATATATAGGGATGAATCATCTCTATTTTGTAAGGGATGATCACCATCGTAGGGTGATCATTCTGGGCTTTGAATCAGCCAAAACGATTGACTAACGAGGGAGTTCTAAAAAGATAAAATCAAAGACCAGACTGGTCTTTGATCTTTTCTGCTTCAGTGTCGCGTTGGAGACACAAATGGCGCTCAAAACGACGTCGTTTTGAGCGATTTACAACGTTTCGTTGGTGCTCCGTTGGCGTTGCGTCAGCATTCAGAGGGACGAAGCTAACGCCTACGTCAACTGATCCCCTATAACCCGGGTGTGCGTTTCTTCTACTACAACGGGTTACACGGTTGCTTCCTGGGCGTTGGATGAAAATTCAGCGCTCTTCTGATGGTCATGGCGTGCGCTGCAACTAATTTCTTTAGTTTCGGCCATACGGGATTACAAATATATATTTTAATTTAATTTTTAAGAGTTTATTTGAAATTGATTTTTCTTTCACCCTTTTATCTTTAATTTTGATATTTTTAAATACACAAAATAATAAAATAAATATGGTAAATATTTTACCAATTTATTTTATTTTATTATATATTTTTGGATTTAAATAAATAATTGTTTTTGATGAAATGGATACAACAATTCATCAAAATTATTTATTCTTTTCTTTAATTTTTTAAATTATTTAAAGATAAAATTGGTACAACATTTATCCTAAATAATTTTATTTTTTATTTTGGCCTTAATCTTTATTTAATTTGATTAATTAGCATAATAAATAATTTTAATTAATTGTTTTAAATATGTTTTTGACATGAGGTTAATTATTTTGATCTTATTTATTTAAAAATATTTTAAAGTAATTATTTTAATATTATAAATTGGAGTGTTGATTTTTAGTGTTTACACATTGTTCTCCACTAATCGAAGTATAGAGATGGAGAGAGTGTGCATAAATTATTAAACTATTTAATAATAATTTAATATATATATATATGCATTTTTATATATAAAGAAAAATAATAAGTGAAGAAAATTAATTTATATATATTTACAATCAGAAAAAATAACTAAATTATTTGAGGAGAAAAAAATTGAATAAAATTAATAATAATAAAACTTAAAAAATATAAAATATTTTTATTTAGAGAGAAAAATAAAACTTTGGTGTATCAAATTTAAAATTGTATTATTATTATTATTATATATATTTATATGACAAATATTTAAATATAATATATATATATATATATATATATATAAAAGTTATCATTTTATATCTCTTTTAATTGTAATTTTATTTTTATTTATTTTTTATTTTTTTAATAATTATTTATTATTAATAATTTAAATTTAAACTCTAATTCAATTTATAATTATATATATGAATGAGTAATGATAGTTAACGAGAATTTGGTGTCATAAATGTTAAATGATAATGTTGTTGGGAATGATATAAAACATGTAATTAAGTGAACTTTAAAAAAAAATTATCTCGTACTAGATTTTAAATTCATTCACGTTTTTTCACGTTATTTTCGACACCATTAATGACACTAAATTTTCGTTTATATATATATATATATATAAATAAAAATAAGTTTTTGATCTATGTTAAAATTATTTTAAATATTTCTCCTTCCTCGGGTTTGTTCTATAATAATAATAATAATAATAATAAATATGGAAATAATTAAAAAATTATATATTAATCAAAATAAAAATACAAAATTATTTATTAAAAAAAATAATAATAATTAATAAATATTTTTTTTATAAAAAACATATTAACCAAATAGAAATATAGAGAGTTAATATATAAAGATATAAAATAAAAATATATATATTAATGTAAATGAAGAACAATAATCAAAACAATCCATTTTTTATTTAAATATATCAATATTCCATACTGGTTGAAAAATGGATTTAGTATGCATTGAATGCGTAGGAAGCATGATCATGAGACTGTATGTGGGTTATAGCAACTAGACCCTCGTTGAAGAGCTGAACAATCTGCACCTCCATATCCGCAAGCATAGTCAAGAAACGCTTGAAGATCAGCAGCTTCTGATGCAGATGGGTTCGTCACACACCAGGGTCCACTCGATGCTGCAGGGATTGTTGGTTGAGTGGTGCTCGTTGGTAATATTTGTGGTGGTTGATTTTCCTGCGTTATTATTGGTAGATTTGGCATGATTATGGGGATTGTTGATTGAGTAGTGATTGTTGGTGTTGGACTTTCCTGCGTTATTACTGTTTTTGTCATCATAGGAGGACTTGGTATGATGATGGGGATTGTTGGTTGAGTGGTGGTAGTTGGTGTTGGACTTTCCAGAGTTATTATAATTGGTGTTGTCATCTTAGAAGACCTTGGGATGATGATGGGGATATTATCCTGTTGAGTAGAAGATATTGAAGGTGAGGAAATCTCATTGCTAAATTCTTGATAATCCATAATTTCATCTTTCATTATTGCTTCATGTGGGAGCTTTTGTGCAGTGCTTGAATCTGAAGAAAAGAATCACAGTTTCAGTAAGTTATTATTCCTTTTTTCTGTTTTAGGGTTTTGCATAGATTGAAGGATTGCTTCTATGCACATTCAAATAGGTGTTCTCTAGCCAAAGTGTCCTTTCAAATATAGTTTATAAGGTTTTTTTTTTTCTTTTATACAAAAAATTGATGATTTGGATGATAGATATTGGGTTATCTCAAATAACCCAGATCAAATAAGGCCTAAATTTTTTCATAAGACTGCTAAGAAAAAATTGTTGTTTTGATCATAAAAATAGAATAAATTTACATGGATTGAGATTTAGAATTGATGAAACTCAACCAAAAGGAATAGAAGTGTATGGATAGAAAATACCTAAAGAGAATTGTAGATTAAACAAGAGGAAGAATATGGAAGAAGTCTGAATTGTTCTGAAAACCATATTTTGCTGCTTTGGCTCTGCTCTGATTTTTGAAACCTTCATAAACTTTTGATAATGTAGTTTGTTTATATATATATGGTGGAAGGGTTTAAGAATCATTGGTTTCTTCAAGAGAAGAACAATGAAAAAAGAAAGTGGGGGAGAGAATATGAGAAAACTTGGGGTTGGAGGAATTAGGAAGTAGTTAACTACTGCAAGCAAGAGGTGCCAAAGTTTTGTGAATATATCTGCAAGAAAAATGTGATCTGTTGGAATTCAAATTATTCTTTTGAAATTTGGGTTATTTCCCTACTACTCGGTATAGGTCAACACATAGTTAATAAAGTTTTAAAGGATAAATATATGTTAGTTAATTTTAAATTAAGATAAAATGTAAGAATAGATTAGTTACATTGTAAAATAATATACAATTTAAAATAGACCGGGTTACAAAAAACATGAAGATCATTTTTTAAATCGGCTCATGTTGCCCTTTTAAACATTGGTCTAAAAGCAAATTTATGAAAATACCCCAAATGTGAATGAATTGATACTTTCAGATTTACCAACTCGGAAAATTGTGAATTTTTAGTATAATATTATTTTTTCAGTTTTTAGGAAAGCGTTCCGGAATCTAAGAAATAAATAAAAATTTTGGGGAAGAGTCAATCCGAGTAAACTACAACGAGTCAAAGCTGGATCAACACGAGCCCATTCATGGTCAACGGTGCCAGAATCAACCAATCGGGGATGACACGTCATCATCACCCCCATTGAACCATGTATGGAGAAATCCCCTTTTGATGTTCTTCATTTTGGATAATGTTGGGCTGAAAAAAAAAGACTAAAGTCATACTCCAATTTCTAAAAATCTTCTCGACCTTAATTTTTTTTTTATAGTTTTGTATGATTTAAGATGTTTTGAAAAGCTACTACAAAACATTTCAGACCATTTTGGAATGGAGCCTTTAATTGCGATAAATTTTCAAAACAAGGCGAGGTGCTCAAATTAAACTAAATATGACATACCCTTGGTTACAAATTCATAACTTGAGCTGTGATGCCTCAAGATAGGATTTTTGACCATGCGTAGGTAGCTAAGACACAACCTGTTCGAATGACACCGGTCTCATACCACCATTCAACCTCTAATGGGATCTTCAAGTCGACACAAGGTAACTTATGTGCGCAAGTCAAGCTACTAAAGCGAATCGGTGATATACTGCACTTTGAAATTCATATCTCACACCCTATCCAACTAATTATTAGTGTTAGTGCTCTAAAATAATTATATAAATGATATTAATTTATTTTTTCGTTCGTTATTATTATCTAATTGCATATTTAATGTTTAATTAAGATCCATGATTATATTTGATATTCCTAGTCAATTATTATTGTGGGAACAATAATAAATTAAGGCTATTATGATTTATGATTGATAATCATGAAATAGTTATTTATGTGAAGACATAAATCATAATCAGTTATTTATGTGAAGAAATAAATCATAATTATTAGTTTTCTTATAAGAGTATAAGAGACTAGACCGACCCACGGGAAATTACTACATGGATATAAGTCATAAGTAATTTTATTATGATTGATTGTTGCAATCCTTAGACCTGAGGTTACTCTAGAATTCTGCATAAAAAATTAATATGTTTTGACACAATCAAATGTCATTTTTAACCGGATGATTATAAAAGTTGTGCTCGGACATATTCTGAATTATGTGGTGGATAGTGAATAATTAAGATGAGATTTGTTCCTCTTATTATGAGAGTGATATCTTTGGGCCCTTCGTGTAAGTATGACTAAGAAATGCATGGTCGTGTTATAAATGAATAAATAAGTGTATTAATATCATTTAATAAGTTAGTCTATTTATCGATCGAAAAATGATTGAATTTGATAAGGTGATTTTATCCATGCCTTATGTTCAATCACATATATCATGAGACAAATGCATTTTAATAATAATTATATATATGCAATTTATAGATTACTTCTTCATTTAATATAGTTAGTAGTAATGTCTTGTTAGAGACCAATTACCACTTGTGGACCGAAAAATTGTTTTTAAGCCCAGTGCCATATTAAATAAGCCTATTGGGTCGCACTATTGAGCGGGTTTTAAAAAATAAAGCTAAGATTAAAATTTTGATGGGATTATAAAACCCATAAAGTTGTTATTATGGTTTCATTAAGACTTAGCAAGAAATAAATACTATTGAGAGGGTTTTCAAGCGTGTGTGTAAAATTAAGAGTCCTAATAGACAAGAATCCAAGGCGTTGGATTCCCGCTCACGTGTGGATACAAATAGAGGACGTTCACATCAAGCAGCATCTCAATAATCATTGAAAATTGAACTAGGTTAGTATACTTATTAAGGTTTAATCGTTAAGCATGATGAAACGAATTAGGGTTTGCGAAAAAAATGTTGCTTTCGTTGCACGACCCTGATACGTTGAAGAAAACCCAACACTAATTGGGGTCAATAAGATACCATTGGAAAGGTCTTGGAGTCATCTTTCGATTAACACCAAGCATCACTCGTGGTTCGACCTACAGCCCACGCTAGGTCGTCTATAAGCCAATGTATCCAATTCGAGGTCATCAACGTTTCATCAAAATTTCGTAAACTTATGGCATGTCTTGATAAAAATGGGTTTGAGTCGTTTAGGAGACACTTAAAAAGTTTATGTCCGAACAATGCATGGTGAAGAAGAAATCAAAAGAGGGTCGACTTTAAAAAATCATAACTTGGTCTACACTAATCGAATTAGGTTAATTCAAGTTAGAGAATGAAGCTTGAAGCGTTACATTTCCAATTCGCTCGGCCAAGACTAAGTTCAAGCCCGAGACGTTACCCACTTAATTTAGTGATCCGGTAACAAGTGGAAACCGACTTACCTTTCTTTGGAGGGTATTTAAAGACATTTCATTCATTTTTAGGCAGCTTAGCTGCATTTGGTCATTTTGTGAGATTGTATAAAGAGATGTACACTTGAGAGAACTTTGAGAGACTCGTTCCCGAAGACGAATTCTGCTTCATCGATACTCCATTGTTGGGGGCAATTCCTTGTTTACCCACCTTTTAAACAATTTTTCCTATTATACCCATATTTTTATTTAAATTCTTAAAATATTTACATTCTCTGTAAATTATTAATTAATCTATTAATTACACATCTTTCACATTAAACTTATTAATTATTTTATAAATATATATATAATTAAAATTAATAATACATATATTAAATAAAATATATTACATAAATATTAAAATAACACGTATAACTCGAAAGAGAGAGTAGAAGCCTGCACATGGGAAATCGCCGAAGGTGAACTCACGGGAAGAAAAGACAGAAAATCCATTTTCGGAAATGTTCGTCGATGTTTTGTTCTAAATTCGTACAGGCCCTTCAATTCCATTGACAATAAATTTTGGCTTCAATCTTTTAAATTTTAACTTATTTTAAATACGTTAAACTAATTTAGTCACTAGAATTCAGCATTCTTCGATTAAGCCCCTAGACTATTTTAACATACAATTTTGACTACAAACATTAAATTTTTAATTATTTTAATAATTTTGAAATTATTTCAGCACCTGGACTATTTGTTTAAATCAAGATTGACCCTCAAACTTTATTCAGGTTAAATTTTGACCTTTAAGTTTAAATTTGAAGCTTTTGAAATTTTCTAAAGGTGTGTTAGGTTAATTTAACACCAAATAACCTCTCGAGACCCTAAATCATTTTAGAAAAAATAAAAAATATAGAACGTTCAAAAATATTATTTTCTACAATAATAAAATTTTCCATTAATTTTAGGCCATGTTTAAAAAAAATCATATATTTAAGAACTAATATGATGAGTTTCATATTTTCAAAAATCATTAAATTTATTCAATAGGTTAAAAAATATATTTATGACCTCCAAATTTATTTTAGAATTTTTGGGGCATGTTTGAAAAAACAATATTTTTGTAGTGTCATAATTGGAGTTTTATTACTCTGAAAAATTTCAAACTCGATTGTATCGTGTTTCTAAACTTATTCTTAACATGCATAAAAAAATTCAGAATTTTCAAATACTTTTGAAAAAATATTTGACTTTTGTAATGCCATAAACGAGACTCCAATACTTTAAAATTCTTCTTATGCTCGTGGACTCCTTACCTATAAGGATCTACAATATGCACTCCAAGCAACTATCATGTGAAGTTTTCACTTCACATTTGTGTTCTTCTTTTCATGCGTGGTACGCGTTCGTGACTATTTTATCTCAACCTTGTCTAAACCTATACCTAATAACGTATATAGTCATCTCTCAACAAGAGCTAACTCCTTTATTTAGATGCAAGTTTCACAAAGAGCAAAAATAAGTTTTAATTTATTGATTTTTTCTTTATTCGTTTTAAATTTGTTTAACAAATGCACTTATTTGTTTTTAATAGGTTAAATTATAAAATCTTTTAGGTATCTAAAATTAATTCCGATAATGATTATTCTATAATTTTTTATTATCTGTCATTGTTATTTGTTTTTTTTTATTGATGAGATTGAATTTTTAGTATATGAAATTGATTTAGTTTTGAAGTTTTTATAATTTTCTTTTGTTTAAAAGTGATTTAAATTTAGTTTAAAGAGATTTTTATTGAAACAATTTAAGATAGTTTGTATTTTTTAAGCAAAATTGATTAGTTTTTTTTCATTCATTTTTTTCTACTATAAAATAGTGGCTAGACATCATAATTAGAAGAATCATAGCTCAAATATTTTATAATGTGATCCTTGATTTAAAATATCTTTGAAAAGTTTTAAAATATTTGATTCAAAATGATTTAGGTCTAATTATGATGACTTTTAAAAATATTTGGTTAACAATTTTTTTAAAATCTATGAATCATATTGATCTTTTATTATAATATCTTTTATAATTACTTGGTTTAAAATTATTTAGTATCTAAGCATGATATTAGTTTAAGGATAAATTTTGATAGTTCTACCTTAAGGAAATTGAGAAATTTGTTTGTTTAAAAAAAAATTAAAAAAATAATTCATCTAAATAATTTTTTTCCCTTTAATTTAAGGAGTTGCATTTGGCGGAAAATTTGACTGAATGGACTTAAAAATTGCCTTATTTTTGCCTCGTAGTCAGCGCATAAATTTTAATGTGCTGGTGACACTTTTTATTTTTTTAGACAAAAATGCTCTCGTTACGAGACGCAACCGGATGACATGTGAAAAGTCCACAAATGTCTTGTGAAAAGTCCACAAATGTTTTGTAAAAAGTCTACAATCGCGAGACGCAACCGGCATTCGAAAGACGATTTTTTTTTTTTGTCTCGCGAATGTCGATTGCGTCTATCGATTGTGAACTTTTTTTCAATGCACCAAATTACGTTTCATAACAGGACATTTTCGTCAAAATAAATAAATAGAAGGTATAGTAAAAAAAAAAAAAAAAAAAAAAAGTCAAATAAGACAATTTTAGGTCATTCATTCGATCAAATTTCCCCATTTTCCAATTCCAAAGACGGTTTATGTATTAGGTTAAATAAAAAAGAATTCTGGTAGATTTGAAGTTGAACGGGATACAACGATAGAAGCATGGGAAGAGGCAACGGTCGAGTTCCGCCGGCGAAGCATTCCTCGAGCGCCGAATGCCCACCATCTCCAATTACTCACCGTCGACCGAAGAAGCGAAAACGGAACCGAGAAACCGAAACTCTGAATACAGCCACCGGTGCACTCAATCTACCGAGGCCGAATCGCTCCAATAAGTACAATAATCGTAGTACTTTGAAGTCCTCCAGTCCATATGGTTCTCGCAAATGGTTATCCTCCTCTCGCAATTGTGATCCTTTTACAGGTAAAACAATAGTAATTTGTATTTTTTTTGGGTGTCTGTCTATTGATTAGCATTAGGCATATCTGTTTGTTAAATGGATGTTATTTCTTTAGTTTAATTGAAGATTAGTTTTTTTTTTTTCATTACATCAATTTCTATGATCTTCTTATGGTTATAGAAGCTATTAGTCTTCTCAATGAAACCCACTTTAACATGTCATTCAAATTGAATGAAGCCACCACTTTAGCTATGAAGCGACAATTTGTAAACAAGTTCTTATAAATATGAAACTAGTCATTACTATGTATATTCTCTAATTGATAAATCCATTGAGTTATGCTTTCTAGATGTTTGTGTACATGGAAACATGACTTAATAAGATGAGCATTTCTATGTTTGCAATGCACTAGAAGAAATTTGTATTTCAGTTGCTTTTTAATATAGAAAAGATCCAAACTATTAATGTCATTTGATCATCTTGAAAGCCCCATTTGTTCTCTTTGATTTCTGTTACTAGCTAATTAAATGTTAGACATCTTATTATGGATAATTTCTCTATTCTGCAGATAGAATTATTTTCATGTCATACAATATACTAGGCACTCAAAATGCTACAAATCATCCAGATTTGTATGCCAAGGTCTTGCCTAAGTATTTGGATTGGAACCGCCGCAAAAGTCTGTTGTATAAAGAAATTGGTTGTTACAATGCAGACATCATGTGTCTCCAGGAAAGTATATTATCTATCGGACTATTTCCTAATTATGCAAAAATGCAGATCCTTTTGCTATTTTAGGGATTAGAACTATTTTACTATCATATTGATCAAACTTGCTTATTATTCTTCATCCATCCTTTCATCATTCTGGACAAAAATGATTAATATCTAGATTGAAAAGGGTTATGTGGAGCCTTCTTCACTCATTTGAACAATAAAACTGCAGGAGGTTGACCGCTTCAATGAAATAGATGCACTTCTCATTAATGATGGTTTTGTTGGAGTTCACAAGGTATCTTCATTACAGATTATATAAGTGAAGGATAGTGTAGAGTTTTCTGTTTAAGCTTTTCTTTGAATTGTTTGTTGTTTATCCTTTCAAAGGAACGCACGGGTGATTCATGTGATGGCTGTGCAATATTCTGGAAAGACAAACTGTGAGATATCTCATTCTGTACCTGCAAGTTATGAATTATAATTTTTTATTTTTCTGAAATGGCATGATAGATATAAGTGACTTGTTATCTTGTTATTGATAATGACCATTTCTCTGTGCATGGACGAGTATACAAAATTTGAAGAGAACATCCTCATGCCTCAATTTCTTCTCTATCTTATTCTTGGAGAATTGTTTTAGGAACCTGATATTCTTTAACAAAATACCTTTCATCACATCTTTTTGTATTTGTTGATTGTGAGCCTATTTGAACTCGTGTACCTTGTCACAATCACACTCTCATTAGAAAATCGCTAAAGTTTGGTATAAGATTATTTTATGAATCATGATCTAGATTATAGTCTGATTTTTTGTTGCATTTGATATAAAGATTATTTTCTGGACTATGATTCAGATTATTGTGTGATTTTTGGTTTCATTTAGTATGATTATTTTTAGATCATTATCGAAATTATTGTTTTAGATCATTGTGATTTTTGGCAAACATAATTAGTTGTGATAACAAAAAGGCCTTATGTGTTCATTAGTTGATTTCTTTGCTCTAAGCAATGAAGTTAATTCTTGCATGTAGGTTTACCCTTTTACACCAAGAGAACATGGAGTTTGACAAGTTTGGCCTTCGTAATAATGTTGCTCAGTTTTGTGTGTTAAAGGTAAGCTTAAAGAGTTGGAATTTTGTTTCCTATCATTGTTTTCACTTAAGCAAGGGTTCTTGTTTTCTCTTCTCTTTGTGTGGTTTAGTTCAAGTTACCAGCTGATGGGATTATTAGGTCCAGTTTCATGGGTATCCATTCCAATTCTAAATGTTGTATTTCTATTTTGTCTTTTCCTGCAGCCTTGCTTTACAATGAATCTTGACATAAATTATCCTCTTGAAGGCAGTTAATACTAATTTGCTTCAATTATCAATTTTATCATTACTTAGTTAATTTTTTCCATGACCATACAGATAAAACAAAGGAAATCAAGGTCCAATATAGATAATCAAATATCATCGTAAGTTCTAATGATAACTATATTACTTAATTGATATATATATATATATATATATATTTAATATATTTGTTCATTCTCATTTAAATAAAGTGTTTGAAAAAATTGCACCTCGGTCAATTTGAAAAATGAATGTTATATTCCTCATTTATACATGTCACTTTCAAGATAAGTTTGGTATGGAAAAAAATGAATTGATAGATTGCTGATTAAGTGTATCACATAACCTTTTTTTCTTTACACAAAATAAAATACTTGTAATAGTTTCTTTTCTGAGAACTTCAAATTACTTGCTACTCACTTTTATGTATAACTAGTGAATTGCCTCAATCAAAGGATGTATTAACTCTATGACATAACTCTATGAATTGCCTATTTGGAAACTGCTATTTTGTCATAACTCTATGACAATCACAATCTCATTGGAAAATCATCAAAGTTAAAAGTGATTTATTTATTAATTTTTCGTTTGGTATAAGAATTTTTCTCAATCATGATCCAAGTTATATTTTGATTTTTGGCTTCAGAGGTATAGAGATTTTTCTATTTTTTCATGAATATCGATTAATTTTTACTACGCATTAGAATGTCAATTTGGTTGTTCAATCTTGTTTTTAGTGAGCTTCAAAGACCATATTATTTTTATACAGGGCTCATTTCCCTCGGGTATTACTTGTTGGAAATATTCATGTTCTTTTCAACCCAAGACGAGGAGACATTAAACTTGGACAGGTACTGGGTTATTGTTTACTAAAATGGAATTTATGCTCTCATCATATAAACTTAGTTATGGTTTAACTGTATCCACAATATAGTTGTCTTATGTTCGTTTTTAGTCACAGATCTTCTGTTTAAAATGAAATAATATGTAATAAATATACGACTTCTCATCTACATAGACGCGCTGGTTGGTTTCTTGCTCCTTACACTGTTTTATTAAGCTCCATTCACATGGAGAATTGCTAGCACGTCTGTTATGTTAAAAACAACATATTTTGAAGTTGAAGGATTGCGTATATATGGATCACTTGTCAATTGATTTAATGAACATATTCGAAAAACTAGGATTTTGTCACACTCATGATCCCGTCAGAAAATTGTCAAAGTTGAAACTGAAAGTAATTTTTTTTTTCATGCGTTGTAAGATTTCTCAGGCTCATGGTTACAATATATTGTAATTTTGTTGCTTGTAAAAATATTATTGTAAAGATCATGATCCAAATTATAGAATAATTTTTCTACATTATTTAGTATTTTTTTGGATCATGATCAGATTACTTTTTTGATCATGTTCCAACTGTTTTCTAGATCATTGTAATTTTTTTACAAACATAATAATTGTAGATTTATCCAATCATGATCAAAATGTAAAAAGTTGATAACAAAACACCCAATATACTACACGATAAAAGATAAAAAAAATGGAGTTAAAACTGTTGTCATTGTATATACTATGGAATGCTGAATATGCAAAATATCACTAGTTATAAAATCGGTCAGGATTGGAGCATCAAAAGATGTAAAACTTATGCAAACTATTCTACTATCAAACTATGTAATGGTTGGGCTATAATTCATGTTTGATGAAGCATAGAATTAACTTTTGTCTTGGATCATTCTTTATTGTCAAGCTGCAATCAACTGTGATTATATATTATTAAATTATAACTGGTTTGCATGTATAGATGAGATTGTTTCTTGAGAAAGCATATGAATTATCACAAGAATGGGGAAAAATTCCAGTTATCCTTGGTGGGGATATGAATAGCATGCCAAAGGTAATCTTATCTGTGGACTTATCTTAATTAAAATAACGTGAATAGTTCTCCTTCATTTATTTGTAATGATACTATCAAGATTTTACTTTCATTCTCTTTTTCTTTTGATCAGAGTGCAATGTACAAGTTTCTGGCATCAGCTGAGGTGAATTTTCAGCTCTATTTCTCTAGTCTAGTCAGCATGACCTATAAAATAACAAAATCAAGTCTATTATGCTTTGAACAAAGTATTCCCGTTGGTAAAACCAATCAGTTAAATGGGTTTCTCACATCTTTGCAGCTAGATCTCCTGCTAAATGACCGGAAAAACATATGTGGTCAGATAGATGCATCAGAGTCCAGAGCATTTCAATCTAATAATTATCATCAAGCTAGGAACTATCACATGTGCAGGTTTGTTCCAATACTTCCATACAATCATTTTTTTTCCGTAGAGGAGGCTATCAGAACATCCCACTGCCATGATTCCCTACTTCAATCAAAGTGCTTTCATACAATCCTACCCCCCCAGATTCCTTGCTTTGCAGTAACCATATTTTGGAAGATTAATGACTAGTGATAACTGTAATGGTAGTAGTAGGTACTTAGCAGTAGTACAAGGATACTATGGTGTTAGTAGCTTATATAGCTAGTGGAATATGTAATGTTTGGAGCAATGAATGGAATAATTATTGAATCTTGATTATCTCTATCAGGCTCATGCCATTCTTAGTCTCACCTATATTTCTTCTACAAATCCTAGATTTGTAAACTGGTATGTCACAATAACGTGCAAAGACTCAACTGATACTTTTAAGGCATGTGCAGCTCTTGGAATTCTGCTTGGAGGATGCATTCAAATAGATGGAGTGACGAAGAGCTACGGAATGCTACAGGGTCTCAAGTAACTCAGCTTCAGCACCCTTTGAGACTCCAAAGTGCGTACTCAGGAGTTCATGTAAGCACATGAGGAGATTGCTTTCATAGCTTCTTATAACAATAACCTAGCATAATGACATTTATTTATATAGGAGATGATATTAAATGTTAGTCCACGAGTCCATGTGATCTGGAGTTGTAACCTTTTTGTGCAGGGAAACTCAAGAACAAGAGATAGGTGTGGAGAACCTTTAGCGACATCTTATCATTCCAAGTTCATGGGCACTGTTGACTACATATGGTAATATATTGGCTTGGCTATTGGTTTCACTGACTCTATTTATCTAGGTCCGCTTTGAAATACATGTGAATGCAGGCATAGTCAAGGGATTGTACCTGTAAGAGTTCTTGAGACCTTACCTCTTGATGTACTAAGAAAAATGGGTGGATTGCCATGTAAGGTAAATTCTGCTTCAATAACATTTATCACTCTTGACATCTGAGCTCACCTTAGAAGCTTTGAATCTTGTCTACTTGCATTTAAACTCAAAAGGGGGCAGGGTTTGTCCGACGTGATTGGGGAGTTCCAGAAAATTTTCACTCTAATTGACATCATCATCTATAGGTGATATGCCATCATATTGGGGTGAGAATGGATAAAATATGAGAAATTCAATAATATATTATTGGATATGGAAATAAGAACAAATCTGTACATTAGTAACATCCTAAAAAGGAATATTATAGAGCGAATTTGGAAATTACTAAGCATCTATCTATCTAGCCAACGTAACAGTAAGCTGAGCATCTAACACCGCACAACACGAGACTTTGGGTTAGGTGATTTGCGACGGGACCTCAAGTGATAGCTATACACTGTTTGGTTGCATCCATGTATAGAAAAAGAACATTAGGAAAAAAACTAGAATAGATAGATTTGTCGAGTAAATATTAACATCCGAAGTTTTGGAAACAACTCCAAAACTTTGCATCAACTATGTCAATTCAATGGTCGTTATTCTGCAGACACTCCACGTTATCAATGTTTAAGAAGTTTGACATCAACCTTCTGGTTGGTGATTGTGTGCAAAACCACAATTTTTGTGTTGAAATCAAGATCTCATTTGGGCTGAAATTTACTGCATAGTTGAAGGGTGTGGAATTATCAAACTTGGCACATTCTTGTGAATCCTTTTGTCTTACCAAAAAAAATAGTTGGGAGTTTTTGTCTTCCCAATAAGTGTAGTTTTATTAGTAACTATTATCTTCTAATTTTGCATCCTTGTAATAGTTAATAATTCTAAATCTATTAAATCCCCTTTCTCCTCAAAATTCTACAATAAGCTCATACTTCTTTTTTCAAGTGGGGAATATGTTGGTAATAATGTAACTTGCTTCTTCTTTTCACAGAAATGGGGAAGTGATCATCTGGCTCTTGTATGTGAGCTTGCCTTCGTTGATGACGATGACGATGAGACATGATTTATTCAGGCTTCAATATCTCTTCTGTTGTTTTCCTTCTCCTCAAGGGGTGGTTGTATTCTTACCAAAATTATTCAGGTAAATGGATAGAATTTACAACTCACTACCTTAAAATTTTGAAGACTTTTGACACAGTTTGCCCTGAAAGCTTCGATGTTCATTTGGGCATAAATATAACATGTGTACATTATGGCAACATAAGTTTCTTATGTCTGTCTTGTGACAAAACGTTTCAATAATTGCAATATTATTTTTAAGCATTAATCTACATAAAACTGGAAGTGCTTTGTGTTGACTGTGGGCTATGTTGCACTGATACGGATACGGGTATCGTATCAAATACGATACGGATACGGCGATACGACAAATTTTGAAAATATAGGATACGATACGTTAGGATACGGATATTATTAAAAATATATATAAAAAATAATAATTAAAATATATTAAAAGTTAATTAATAACTTAATATGAATCTTAAATTTATCTAAGAAGCACATCCAGAATATATGTATACTAAATAAATGGGCTAAGAAAGCAAGCAGTGAAGCTGTATGGGTTAGTGGTGGCTGTCGATCGATGGCGGGCGGTGACTGTCGATCAACGGGATCAACGGGCAGTGGTTGAACAGAAAAGCAAGAGAGTAACGAAGTGAGAAGTGAGATAGATAGGAGGCTTCAGTCAAGAGGAGGAAATATTAGTTTAGGATTTGTTTTATTCTAAACATTAAGTCCTCCTAAAATTTTTATTTTTTAAAAATTACCTAAAACGTATCCAAGTCGTATCCAAACCATATCGGATTGGTCAACTCCATAAAAAGTCAACGATACCTCTTTTGCCGTATCCGATACCCGTTTTGCCGTATCCGTATCGTATCCGATACTCCAAAAAAATATCCGTGCTACTTAGACGGTGGGTGTCATGCTAGTTCAACTTAATTCAAAAAAAAAATAATCTACATAAAACATAATAACACTGAACATTCCATATAACATTTTACAACTCTTATTAACTCATTATTAAGTTCTCTTTTGCAATATTTCCCTTACACAAGTTTTAGTACAAGTCAAACATAAGCCTTTATTTCCTATCTCACATACTTGAATATGTACAAGTTGTTAAAATCAGGTAGACTTGTCTATATAGCAGTCAATTTTTTTTCTTTAACTCTGAAGATCCATGCTTCTGATGAAAGGAAGAGACATCAATCTCTCTGGGTTTGAACAATCTGATTTTGCCCACCCAATTTTGTGGTTCATATTGTCATATACAACCACTTGTCCTCTCAGTGAGATGTCTGCCAAAAAAAACATTGAAAATGAACTCAAGTTAGTTAATTCAAGAGCCTCTGCAAGGTCTATGAAACTGTTGTGCAGATAGCTACAAGATTAGGGCCCTGTTTGATCTAGGGTTATGTCCAAATAACCAAGTTTGATGTGGTTGGCAAATGACATTAGGGGTAAAATATATTTCTTTTAAAATAGAGGGTATTTTATTATTTTGGTTGATGAGTAGATTTTTAATTGAACATTGAGTTATTTGATTCAAACAAGCTCTAGAACTAAAAAAAATTGTACTTACCTCCTAGTATAATAGTAGAGCCATCATGTACATCACCTCCTTCCAGAATACCCAAACACACATTACCTCTGTTCTGTAGCAAGAGAGTCATTTCCAAAATGAATACAATTTAAATGAATAGTAAAAACATATTGGATCATATTGTTGGGAAGAGATACTTACACTAATGATCAAGTAGCCTTCTGGTGGTACATAAAATTTTGTTGACATCAACCACCATTTGTTCCCAGTGTTGAGTGTCAAAGTCTTAAAGAACTGTTTCACATCCTCTATGGATCTAGACAATTCAATAAAGCCATTATTGAAGGCTGTAACAACTAACTGAGTCTAATGTGGAATTACAATGAAGCCAGTCAATTCATTTTAATACCTGATTGGCGATTTAGCTCGCCAACAAATAGGTAATAAGGGATCAGTCGTGTCTTCAACGAGACCTTTGAAAGAAGTTTCTTTAAGCTGCAACAAAATATATTTTAGAAGACTAGGCATATATATGCCTATAAAAAGTACTTACATTGAGTAAGTACACTTACATAAGTCACTAGATGGGCATATGCCTGTTTAGGGAAATATGAATAAGAGCTACCACTATCAAAAACCACCCCTCCTTGCACGCCATAATTAACATCTATGAGGAGCTGTTTATTTCCGTAACTCAATTTAGAAATCTTGGCTTTATAAAAGTTCCTGTAAAAGGCAATATCTTTAACATCCAATAAATTTCTTAATCTGAATGAGTTTGGTTATGAAACATAATCTTATCCAGATATGTTTAAGATTTGTTTCTGGACAATGTAAGGAAATTAACCAAAACCCTGGAAAACTCTTAGTAATTTTCAATTTCCTAAGACCTTGTTTGATCTAAGAAATGAGTTATGTGGGTTTAAGTTGAAAGAATTGATCACTTACTGTGAAGTAGTACTATCGAGCATGGGGATCCATGTCATTTGCGAGTAAGAGACAAGTTCATCTCCAAAGAACATATATCCACCACCCCCAGCATCAGCACTAAGACAATGACCAACAACATTTCTTATGATTCCTTGTTCTGCCAATTGGTAAGGTAAACTCACTTTAGCTCTACTAATCCCAATGATTCCATCCGTCAATGACAGTGTCTTTAGAATTGAGCCTTGTTGATCATATGCACATCTGGAAACAATAGTTTGACAAAAATAGTAAGAATTTGGGTTCCGGTTGAGGTGGTTGGTGGGTGGGAAGGACAATTACCCGAAAACAACATTGGATTTGACAATGGATCCATTCAGAACTGTTAGTTGGAGCTCATCTCGTGCAAGTACACCTACCGACGAGCTTTGATCTGCATATTCTACCTCGTAATCACATTGATGACAGGTTTCACAATTTTGTTGATCCTTTTGAACATTAGCACAAAATGAATCCTTCGAATGTATTATTGTCCCTTTGGAAGGTTTGTATAAAGGGTGTGCTCCCTGTGTATAAAAGAAAATTAATCTCAATCAATAAATATCAAGGAATTTTCACCTAATTCCTTTTAGTGACTTTTGGTATTGAAATTGAGATTACCTTTGCACAACTAGTGCATGGCGCGTCACACTGAATCCATGATAAATCACTTGCACTGTCTATATCAAGAAAATATGGCTTTGCAGGATTCCCAATCATCATATATGTGTAATACAACCTGTTGGAAAGATGATCAATCACATGCCATAGGGTTTATAAGACTTGATAGTTGTTCTATAATTAACTATGTTCAAATTTGTGTGCTCAAAACTAGTATAAATACTTAGTTGTATAATATCAGGTTCACATCAACATTTGTATTTTATCCATTTTGAATTCGGGAGGAGATTGATCAAAGATTTTATGTTCGATTCCCACTAAAATCTTCCTAATTGAAGTCAGGGGTCATGAATGCAGGAGTCTTGTTAACTTACTCTTATTGCCTTGTTTGTAAAAAGAAATTCCTAAAAGAGGTTAGTACAATGATACACCATCTTGATTTCTTACGTTAATCTCTTGTTTTCAATGAGAAATTAACTAGAACCTGATATCTAAGATAAGAAAATCCTTTAGTAGTTAACTAATCTCATTTACTAATGGTTGGTAGCTAGTTTGAACATGAGATATATTGAAAATCATAGAGAAAAAATGGTAACCAAATCTAACATACTTACCCATCTGGATAGATATTACCCCGAATAGGTAAAATAGCTGTTGAATCAATCTTTGATGCTATAGAAGAAGTCATCTCAACATCAAGCTGAGGCTGCTGAAACTTTACAGAATGCTTTCCCACAATCTTCACTGATTTAACCTTATTCTGAAAATTCTCTTTGAGAAAGAGAGGGAAAACGAAGGTATCAGGCTGCTGATTTCGTTCTTCATTAGAATTTCTCAACTCGCCAAGACTATGAGTTGAATACGATGCCCAAACGATCATAGCAGCGAGAAAAGCGCTAAGGAAGCCCAATGTAATTCTCGGAATGCCAAACAAGGATTTTCGGATTGATAATTGACGTCGAATACTTGCTGGCGATGGAATTTGAGGCGGCTGAAGGCCTGAATTTTGATGGATTGTTTCTGAAGGGAGGGTTGTTGGAATTGGAGATATAGCAGATACAGTGATGGCAGTTATGGTTTTACCTAAAGAAGGATTGTCCAATGGAGGCAGTGTGATTATGACAACGGATTTCAGCTTCGGAGAATTTTCAGGTTCCATCTCTGTCTGTTTAGGGTTTCTGCAATTCTTTATGTTTATGATGAAAACTGGGAGACTAGGATTTTGATCGACTGAAGAAGAAGACTATAAAAAGTCTTCTCAGAGAGATAGAGAAGTGTGATGAAGAAGAACAAGAAGATGCCAGGAAATTTCTATGGTGGAATGACAAGTGCAAAGTCAGTCAGTTCCCCCTTTTTTTTAAGCTTATGAAATTTATAATAAAATACCTTTTCAACAGCATAGCTTTTTTTTAAATTATTTTTTTAAGTTTGTTTTGTTTAACTAAATTCAAATTTGAAATGACAGTTGGGCCGTGACAATGACTGTAGGGTCCATACGAAACCTAAAATATACGCAAGCTAAGATCTACAAGAGCTTCGAATATTTTATGGAGATTGTTGAGCATGGTCTGCGTCTTACTTCATAGTAGACATTCCTATATATGAAGTCTCAATTTGATTTTTCAATTCGTGATTCTTGCTCGAAAATAATCTGTTCGATTCTTCCGTTAAAAATCGATACCATAAGTCCATTGTTAAAGCTGAAGAAATGACAATGCCAAAATCGGCTAGTTTATTCCTATAAATATTCCTCAGCTCTAACTGCTCCAACAAATCAGTAAGAATCTTCTTCTTTAGTTACTCTGAAATAATAGGAAATGAAATATATGATTAGAATAACAGTTAATTATTTATAGTCATTCTTTTATTGTATTTCTTTACTTGTACTATTAAATCTAATGATTTATCATAGAAAGTATAATATTCATCTGTCTGTTTCTGCCTTTTGGAAATCAAAAGTCACTTCCATAATTAAGGCTTCTGATTTATATTTGGATTGTGGCCATAGATGGGGTTACAAGATCCGACCAAATCCTGTTGGTTAAAAACAACCGTTTCGATGTCAATCCTGAGTGAGAATGCAACATATAACACAACATAAGAACTGTGGACAGCCTTAGAAAGGCGTTTTGCGACTCAATCTAAGGTGCGACTAATTCATCTGCAATAGGAGCTCCAAAATATTTGGATTGTGGCCATAGATGGGGTTACAAGATCCGACCAAATCCTGTTGGTTAAAAACAACCGTTTCGATGTCAATCCTGAGTGAGAATGCAACATATAACACAACATAAGAACTGTGGACAGCCTTAGGCATTTTGCGACTCAATCTAAGGTGCGACTAATTCATCTGCAATAGGAGCTCCAAAATACAAAAAGGAATGCTTTCGATAGTCGAATACGTGTAAAAGGTGTAAGAAATAGTCGAAACTCTAGTTGTAGCAGGAAACCTTATTCATATAGAGGGGACTTGTTCATCACTTTTTTGCTGATCTGCAGCTGATGTTGGTATTCTATTTCAAGTGGGTCACCTGTATTGACTATTCTCCTTCTAGTGGGCCACAATCCATAAATGGTCAAGCTCATCTAACTATTCTAAAGGAAGATAATCTGATATACAGTATACCTATTTCAATCAAAGTGAGTATTTAATTATTAATTGCTAGAATAATGTGTCAACTCTATGGTACACAAAGTCAAATAGCTCCCAAATATTTTGGATTAGCAACCAAATTTACAAATCCAACCACTTTATGCATCTTAGGTGCTATTGATCATATCACAACGAACCTCAACAAACTTCAAATTCACTTCTAAATTCATTCCTCTCAACTCATTCTCCTCACACATTTGTCTCTCTTCTAACTCACTAATGTAGCTCAAATGTCAAGAGTCGTACCTAAAATATTAAATGTCATGAGTTTGATTCTCACTGAGAACGCCTTAAGTTGAAGTTGAAAGTTATGACTATGGAGTCGTGAATTAAGATTTAACTTGTTAAAATCCAAATATATTATGTGACACAATAACGTACACTTCTTGTCAGTCATCTCTTTCTCTTTTGGCGATCTTTGTCTCCTCCGCGGTCATTGCCTCTAGTATAAATACATTGTTAACAATCTAAGAATGATCTTATAGATGTGTAAATTCATAACGGACTGCAATGGGCTTGTTCGTGGATGGGGATTAGATAGCATATCCCGTCGGCGGTTTGAGGACAGAGTAGAATAGTAACTTCTAGTATCAGGTACCCTTCAAGTACCCTTCTTTATCATCCCTAGGTACACCTATCTCTATCTCTAATATTGGTAATGTTATTATCATAGGATGAGTATGCAACTTTCATTACATATACTTGGCATAAAAAAGTATTTATAAGTGGGCTCGTAATGTTGATAATACTGTTTTCTTTGAATTTCATTCACAATATTGCTTTATAAATAAAGAAATTTTTATGCAGGAACGCTTAAAGATGACCTTTATTATCAGGATGAGCACATGTGTCAAAATTTTACTTGTACCATAATCAAATTTACAACTTCAATGCTAAATCATCAATTAGGACATTTGTATGTTGTTATCATCTCATTTATACTTAATAAATTTAGTTTACAAGTGTTAAGAATTAGAAACCTTACTTTTTGTGATTCTGTCAATTTAAGAATTCTCGTTTCTTTATCTAAATTCTATGGAATGTTTGAATGTAGTACATTACGATGTATGGTCTTGAACATGTGTTTACTCTTTACAGTTTTCATTATTTCGTGCTCTCGGTTGATGACTAGCAAATTTACATGATTTTACTCACTTTGAAAAAAATGCAATGTCTTGAATATATTTAAAAAATTTGAAGCATTTGTTGAGAACCATTTTAATTGGAAAATTAAAGCAAGTTATAGACTGATCATGGGATGAGTATATAAATTTTTGTTTTGTAACCGAACTTCATGAACAAAATGACTTAGTTGAATAATATTATACTATTATTTTTAATCATATTTTAAAATGATTTTTTTTTTTTTAAATTAGGTTGTTATCAATGCTGTTAAAATTGAGAAGTCACGTAAAATCATTTTATATATGTAAACTCGTAAAATTTAGATTTTACATAAAATAAAATCGTAAAAGTTTAATTAAAACTTATTTTATTTATTAAATACAATTAATAATTCAAATAATGAACAAATTTATAATTTTTATTTAATAAATTTATACTTTTTTTTTCTTATAACTAACCAATATAAATATATCATATATTAAAATCTTTTCTTAATATTTTATTTAAAAATATTAATTATTAAAATTTATATATATATATATATATATATAAAATAAAATTTATTTATTAAATTAAAAAAATATATAATTGTTTACGGATATATATTAAAATAATAAATAACTAATAAAATTCAGAATAATAAATATATATTATATTATATTATTTATTTGTCCCAATTATTATTTGGGCTCAAATTTTGAACATTTTTATTATATGAGGCTCAGAACTTTGATTAGAGCCATTTAGAACACCAATTATCAAACTTTTTGTCATTTGGGACTTTTTACTAACGGATGTTTGATCCGATAATTTTATATTGACGTGGCAATTATTTTTAAAAATGATATGACAACGGTCGTTTTTTAATTATTGTTTTAATAACACAATAATGTAGGTGGAAAGAAAAAAAATCAACCGTCCTCTCTTCTTCTCTCTCCTCTGAAGGTCATCATCAATGAACTAAATCTAGCCGGACCGTTTGCCTTAGGATAAACTCCTCTTTAATTAACTCGGTTACATTTGTTATAATTCTTCCTTCCTTCTCAATTCAAGTGCGAATTTAAGAATTTTTTTTATTTGGATTGAAAAAATTATAAGTATTATACTAAAATGAGTAATAGTTGAACATATTAATTAAATTTCAAAAATACCATTACTAAAATAAAATAAATATACCAACCTAATAAAATATAAGAAAGAATACTATATTTAAAAAAAAAAAAATTATGATAAAAAATGTAAGAATATAAATTAATTAGATTTCAGTATAATTTTATAATAATATAAGAAAATAAAAATATAAAATATAAACAATAACAAAAATATAAGTGATAAACACATGTTATCAAGTGAATAGATATATAATATTAATACATATAAAGATAATATGTAAAATTATTTATTTAAATACCGAACCAAATCAATATAACTGGTATAATTTATTTATTAATATTAAATTATATTTTTTTTTATTAATTTTTGAAATAATTAAAAATTAAGAAATACAAAAAAAAATATATTTTACTCTTATATTTATATAAATTATTATTTTAATTTTTATATTTTATCTATAAGTAATTTGTATTATTAATTATATTGAAATTAATAAAAAATATTATATAATTATTATATAAATATAATTTTAAAATAAACTTTAACTTATATAAATAAATCTTAATTCAAATTAGAATAGTATAATTATAAATTAATTTTAAAATAAATTAAATAAATATAAATTATATTATTTTATATTTTAAAATAAATTAGTTCAGTCACAAAGCAAACATACCAAAAACTTTATGTTAAACATATTATATATATATAATGTTTTAAAATATTTACATGGGATACAGTTCCATCTAAGGTTGTCAAAATTTTGAGTTGACTTTTAAAATCTTACGATTTTACGATTTCACATTAGTATAACGATTCTGAATTTAAATAAACTATTAAATATGTAAATCTTACGATTTTAAATTTATAATTTACAATAATAAAATTTTATAATTTTACGAGTTTATAAATAATTTTAATTTTATTTTAAAAAAACAAATTTATATTTAAAAATAAAAAAATAAATTTATTATTTATTTAAATAAATTAATTAATATAATTAATTTTGTAACTATAATTTTTTATAGTGTTATTTATTTATTATTATTTTTTAATTAATTTTATATTAAAATATATATATATTTTTAAATTGATTAAATATAAAATACTTAATTATATATATAAATAATAATAATAATAATATATAACTATTATTTTTTCAAATTAAACTCTTACATAAACTCTAGATTTTACAAGTTTACATCGACCTGAACCCTCTGGTCGAGCTCAATTACATCGACCCTCACGGAGAGATTTCTCGAGATTGATTAGATTGCGTGTTGTGTGCGACTCCCCATTGGAGACCCCCACCCAATTCGAGCCATTAGTCGGTTCGGTTCTTCTTTGCCAGGATGTGACTACCGCCCTTATGTGAGAGAAGGGGGGCATTCCGCCTTCGAGTGGATCCAAGATACAGGAAAGAAAGACAGGACCATACCTGCTTCCTTATCTTCTTATTCCCCCATTCCGTGGATTAGTTCCAACATCAAGACCGGACCACTAGATAACGATTCTACGTAAATTCTCGATTTTGACAATCTTGAGCTTACCGCTGCCCATAACGTGGCTCCGCCCTGATCTCCATCCGTATTATCATCGGGACGACTCGTACTATGTTCACTTTCTTATGAAGAATGAGTTCGATTTTTGATCTCTTCAATACTAGATGTTATTATTGAGAGTTTTTTTTATTCAATCTTTTGTCTAACACAGGAACAATTTACTTAGCTAGGCCTAGAAGAAGATTTTAATGTAGGAAATTATTGAACTAAACGTTTTTTAAGTGTAAATTTGATTTGATTCTCGGCTCTAGTGATGTTTGAAGAAACAATAAGCCATCCCTGTGAAGAAATTAAGGTAAGTTTTGGCTATCAATGCAATAGAGAGTTAACTGATTCATGTGACATTCCCAATGGAGATGGAGGTAACAAAATAACAGTCATTATAAATTTAACGGATCAAACATTATAAATTTAACGGATCAAACATTATAAATTTAACGGATCAAACGAGGTTAAGTAAAAGTTTCGAATAGCCAAAAGTTTGATAGTTAGAATCCAAATGGCTCAAATCAAAAGTTAGAGTCTCATATGATAAATACGTCCAAAGTTCGAGCTTTAAATGGTAATTGAACCTAACAATGTTATATATTTAAATTTAAGAAACCCTAATTATTCATTCCTCCTATTTTCCATTCTCTCTCTTTAATCTCTTCCATCGATGGTATCGATGGCAGCCGCAGCTCTCTACTCTTCTTCTTCAAAGACATTTTTCTTCCATCAAAAATCACAAATTTTACACTCAATAGTCTCCTTCTTCATAGATTTTCTCTTCCATTTACATTATCATCTCTTACTACCTTCACAAGACTTCTTTACTCCCATTCATAGATTTACGGCCAAAGATCGAGATCGAGAAAGAAATCTAAGGTAAAATTTTCCGATTATACTGATTTTACCGTATTTATTGATTTCAACTAGTTAAATCCCGATTTAACTACGATTTTGTTTAAAAATGAGTTTATTTGATTAGTGACTTGTTTTTGTTGGATCGAACGAGTTTACGAGATAACTTGTGCTTTTGACTACATGCTTTCAGGGTT
This sequence comes from Impatiens glandulifera, assembly GCF_907164915.1. NCBI lineage: Eukaryota > Viridiplantae > Streptophyta > Magnoliopsida > Ericales > Balsaminaceae > Impatiens > Impatiens glandulifera. The sequence goes on along the minus strand of NW_025919462.1, from coordinate 63,126 downwards.
ATATTTCATCAGATAATGGATATCAATGTACATATTCATAATGGATGTATATTTTTTCTTTTTTTGACATGCATGTTACATTTAATCAAGGCAGTTTTCCTGAACACATATTATGGTTTCCCAAAACAGGTCAGTCCTAGGTAAGGGTACAACATAGCCTCTTGGGGCTTGTTTGAGGGAGTGGGTTTTAGTTTTACCTAAGTTTTCTAAGTTTTCTATTAGAAATCGTCAATTGTTTTTTAAAATTTTAAGACTGATTTACCCCTCTCTTAGTTGAGTGGTTATGATGAATTTATGGTGAATGTGTGAGAATTGTGGATTAGAGAGAGAAAAGATAAGGTGACTGAAAAATAGAAAGATTAATTTAGGTATTTATATGGATAAAATTAATAATTAGATTCTTGATAAGAACTTTGATTTTGGGATAAAAACTTACTCTTAGTAAAGAAATAACTGTATAATCTTAATTTTTAATATATAATTAATTATATATTATATTATTATTTTTTATTTTTTTATATATATATATTATTTTTATATTATTTTTATTTATTTACCTATTATAATTAACTAACGATTTATATATCATTTTATATTATATATAAATATTAATTATATAATTCATGTTTTTTCTCTATTATAATATTGTTACCATTTTTAACATAATATTATAGTTGTAATTTTCTAAACCTAAATCTTACTATTGCAGCAATCATTTTTTATTTATATTCTAAGTTTCTAGCTAAATCATGGTTTTCATTTTATATTTTAATATTGTCTGTCTACATCTTTGATATATTTTAGGTCCCTTCTATCAATCTTTAAGTTTATAAATATCTTAAAAATTATATTTAAGGTAATAATGTTATTGAGGCAATTATTTATTTAATTTTTTTTATTCTTATGTTTATCTTTCTAATATTTTATCACTTTAAAATATATATCATTATATTTTTTTCTTATTGCAGAAACATCAGACCATATATCACCAATATTATCAAATTATACTTCAAAGTTACGAAAAACATATCACCGGACCCTAACACCAGGTATTTTTTTTTTCCTTTTTTTAAAGTCTAAATCTAGTTAAATAATCTTACTTAATCATTAATTTATTATTAACTTTAGAATTTATAAATCAGTTTAAATATTTTAGGTTTAAATAAAAAATAAAAATATAAATGATAAAAATCGAATAAGGTTTCAATTGAGTGTGTTTATAAAAAAAATATCAAAAACGATACAAGACAATGGTAGAGTCAATAGTGGGTTAAATTTCTAAACTGTTCAATACAAGAAATAAAAGTTCTATATCTATGAGTGAAGATGAAAATGAAGAAAATAATAGTGTAAGAGTAGAAAATGAAGTATTGGAACAATATATTAGTAATCTTGAGAATGAATTGGATAATGAATAAAATGATAGGATTGAAGATGAGATACTTGAATAACTCATTACTATTCATGACTATAAATGTGTTAATAAGAATTTGCACATATATTTGAATTTAAAAAAAAAATGAAAATGTTTGTTATCTATGATCTAGAATATTGGGGTATCAGATTTAAAAAAAAAGATAATGTTAATTCAACGATGTTTTGTTAAGATTTTAAAAAAAAAGTATTCTAAGGATGATATAAATGAGATATTTTTCCTTTTACGTTTCTATTTTTCTTAATGGTGAGAAAAAACAAAAGAAATGTTTGTTTATTCAATAGAGTTTTTAATAATGTCTTTGTTTTTATTGTAAACTATTTAAGCATAATACTATAACAAGTAGTTTCACCAAAGATAGATAATAATGATTGGAGCAACATTTATCTAAAAATTAAAGACAAAGAAAGTAATTTAGAATACATTCTCAACGTTCTAAGATGTAATGAATTATAAGAAAAAAAGAAATAACATAATACAACAATTGATAAGAGGAGGGAATAGCTAATCGACAAAGATAGAAATCGTTGAAAGTTGATATTAACTCAAATAATTGGGAGTGTGAAGTATTTTTTACGAAATAATTTGTCTTTTCGTTGGTATTGAGAAGATTTATGAGAATAATAATAGATTATTTTTTTTTTATCAAATTATTGAATTTCTTGCGGAATTTGATTATAATATGAAAGAACATTTTTAACTAATGGTACATAAAAAAATTACTAACTATCATTATCTTAGTCACAAAATTTAAAATGAATTGATAAGTTTATTGGCAGAAAAGATTTCAAAAGCTAAATATTTTTCCATTATCCTAGATTATACTCTCTAGATATAAGTCATCAAGAATAAATGACTATTGTAATAAAATGTGTGGATATTGATGATATTTTTGTCCAAGTGCATGAATTTCATCTTGGGTTTATAAATGTTGAAGACAAATCGGGACTTCGACTTTTCAAACGACTATATGAGTTGAGTTCAATCAAAACATATTCTAGTCGTTTGAAAAGTCCAAGCCTCAATGTGTCTTTAACATTTATAAACCCAAAAAAAGCTCATGCACATTGACAATAATATCATCAATATTCACACATCTTATAATAATCATCATTTGTTCTTGATGACTTATATTTAGAGAGTATAATATAGGATAATGGAAAAATATTTAGCTTTCGAAATCTTCTTGAGATGTTTTCTTTTATATCTTCCGCCAATAAACTTATTAATTCATTTTGAATTTTGTGACTAAGATAATGAGCATGAATTTTTTTTTATCTACCATTAGTTAAATTCAATTTATTGATAAAAAATATATTATTATTATTCTCATAATTTTTTTCACTAAACTTATGAAAAGACAAATTATTTCATAAAAGATATTTCACACTCCCAATTATTCGAGTTAATATCAACTTCCAACAATTTCATAAAAGATAGTTTTTAATCTTTGGATAAATGTTGCTCAAATTATTATTTGATAAAGGTTGCTCCAATCATTATTTCCATATTCGAACAAACTACTTGTAATAGTGTTAATGTTTAAATAGTTTGCAATAAAAATAAAAGACCTTATTCAACTCATTTGAATAAACAAATATTTTTTTCTTATTTCTCGACATTGAGAAGAATAGAAACATAAAAATTTGAGGAAAAAACGCCTCCCACTTATATTATTCTTAGAAACTTATCTTTTAAAATCTTAATAGGACCTCGTTGAACTAACATTATCCTTTTGAATTATTGATACTCTCCACAATCCAAGATCATAGTTAACATCAACATTCATTTCAAATTCAAACTCAGGTGTAAATTCTTCATTAATGCATTTATCCCCAATATTAACATTCATAGCCATGAGTTGTTCAAATGTCTCATCTACAATTCAATCATTTTCTTCATTATCCAATTCATTATCAAGATTCCTAATTGGTTGTTTCAATATTTCATCTCCTACACTATCATTTTCTTCATTTTCATCTTGACTTAAAAGTAGAGAATTTTGATTTTTTGCATTGAACAATTTATAAATCGAACCCACTAATTATTTTATAATTGCCTCGTGTCGTTTCTTGATAATTCTTTTACAAGCACCCGATTCATTTGAAATGTTATTCGATCTTTATCATTTATACTCTTTTTCGTCATTAAAACATAAAATATTTAAACTAATTTGTAAATTTTAAAGTTAATAATAAATTGATGTATAAATTGTAAATTATTTAACTAGATCTAAACTTAAAAAAGTTTTGAAGCTTATTTGATAATATTGGTGATATATGATTTGATGTCTTTACAGTAAGAAAAATATAAGTCCTAAAAGATTAAGAAGATAAACATAAAAATAAGAAAAAAAATTAAATAAATAATTACGTCAATAACATCATTGCCTCAAAGATGATTTTTATGGTCTTTGTGGATAGAAAATATTAGCATAGAAAATTACAGCCGAAAGCAAGCAGTTGCAGGATTTTAGGCTTATAAAATTATTAGGTTAGAAATTTAGAATAAAAATAGAAAATGGAAGTTACAATGGTAGGATTTAGCATTAGAAAATTATTATTATGGTATATTTATATTATATTAGAAAATGGCATAATATTATAATAGAAATGGGAATGGAATATAATTAATTAATTATATAATTAATATTTATATATAATATAAAATGAGATATAAATGGTTAATATATTATAATATAAAAATAGAGAAAAAAAAGTTATATATATTGTATAATATATATTTAATTAATACTATTATATATTGAAAGATAAAAAAAAAATAATAATATAATATATAATTAATAATACAATTATATATTTTCAAAATCTATTATGCTAACATGATAATAATATCAAGCAAAAAAAAACAGAATAAATCAAGTTTAATGTCGGTATTACTCTCTAACGAAGGATAACTGTCAATAACGATGAAAAATACTGTAGTTATTGTCAAATACATACAAAATATTTTGAACTACTCGGACTACAACCTAGATAACTTTATATACGGATCCGTCCATGAAGACCTATGCAACTGCATAAGTTGCATTACCTCAGATAGACCTAGGTAACTCTTCATCATTAACTTGTTATCCATCACCAACCATCGACTTACTGCTTAGTTGAATGGAAAGGATGTCCTAATGATTCATTAGACACACCAAAAGTAATGTCTCTTTCTAAATCCAAAATTTTGCATTAAGTCAATGTCACAACTGAGTTAGTTGGTTTCAATCTTTCCTAAAGAAATTTTATCTTATTTTATGACACCACTAGTTTTATGGATCAATAATATTGGTATACACCTTTTTTTTGTGACTCTGGGTTTATTTTTGGAGGGTCTATCATGACCCCCTTTAAATAATACGTTTTTTAGTAAGAATCGAGCATTATATATTTAGTTTTTTTATGTAAATCTTTTCGAAATTACTGGAATTAGTTAACCTTCTAATTACTAATAATGATTTTCATACCCTACAATTTGATTTTCATTTGTCTTTTAAATTACTCTTAGACAATATCAAATTGTTGATATATTTAATAAAGAGGTTTATCCTCCCATAAATTTGGCAAGCTTACTGTTTGTTGCATTCCATTGTTAAAGATCAAGAAAAAAATAAATTAGTCAAATCTTCTGAAAAAATTTGACAACTTTAAAAGCTAACCAAACAATCATTGTTTAGAGTTATCCTGAAATAAAGAATATATATATATATATATATATATATAATTTGAATAAGATGAAATATTTCTACTCATTACTTTATTATTCTTATACTATGAAATTATTAAAATATAATATTCTTTCTCCGTTTCTGTCATAAACTTTTACATTTTCAATATCTATTATACTATTGATTTTTTGTTTGAAAGCCCACTTAAGTTGGTTTTAGTATTTGTTTTTACCATTTATGTTGCATTCAATTAGTTGTATTTGTTCCAACCAAAAATAAAAATAAGTAAAATTAAATATTGTACCAAAAAAATATCCAAGGATAATATCGTAATCCTTTAAAATAATGAAGTTTCAATAGGTGAGTTTCATAACTTTTTAACGTTGAAATGAACCTTAATTACAAACTTAAGATTCAATATTATTATTATCATTTTACTTTACCAAACATATTGTTTGTCTCAAAATATAGTCTGAATTGCATACAAGTTGGACCGGTAACGTGACAAAAGGAGTGTGTTTATATTTGTTACATTTAATTAAATATAATAAGATCGATTCTTAAGAGATCACACTCTCACTTAAAATATTTTAAATGAAAATAAAAGTCACGATTATACAAGATTATTTTGTTTCCTACATTAAAAAAAAATAATAATAACAATAATTAGGGATGACCATGGGTACCCGCATACCCGATACCCATGGATATACGATGACGTGTATTTTAAATTGGAGTCGGGAATAGTGAGTGCAAAACCCAAACCCAAACATGATACCCAAAATATATATATTAATATTAAAATTTAAAATAACTTTTCAAATTCTACAATCTTTTAACCTTTTTCACATTCTCTCAGATATTTTTTTTTTTTTTTTCTCTAGTTTTTATTGCACTCCAATATGTAATAAAAACAATTTATTATATTTTCAATTCTACAACATAACTATACAATACAAATAAGTAATATTTTTATTTATATTCTAATATTTAGTATATTTAAAAAATAATAAATTCATATTTTAATCGGGTAATGGGTACCCGACGAATCAGGAATGTGATACAAATAGAGATACCCGTCGAGTTCAAGGTCGGATAGTAAAATAAAAATTGGATTTGAGGATGAATATTTCACTAACCGACGGGTAAGGTACTCGTTGCCATCCTAACGATGATCGTGATAAAGAGATGCATTATTTTGTTACATTATTATTATTATTATAATTTAACTTCAGAAACTTAGGTGACAAATCAAATAGTATGGTTCGTTCTGTTAAGATATCAGGAAATAAAGTATCTTTTAATGCAAGAATAATAACAACACTGTACAATTGTCGAAACGAAAGAAAACAACTAAAGAACGCAAACACAAGATTTATAGTGGTTCAGCCAAAACAGGCTTACATCCACTTTCGAAGCACAAGATGCTCTCAACTTTATTATCAAAAAATTGTTATAGGAATATTACAATTATTCTCTCATAATGAAATCTCACACACAACTCACAAGGAGCGATGCTCTCAAGGCAAATACTTGATTTTTTTAAGTGTCATGCACCTTAAAATAAGCTTCAATTAGGTCAATATCAATATCTTGTCCAAAACTCTCAAAAAGACTTTCCAAATTATTATTACCATATTTCCTAATTGTATTTCCATAACAAAATATTTAATTTTCTATTGTGATAATCTTATTTCCTAATATCAAAATTATACACCATAAGATATAGTTTCATTTTGTTGAATACACTTTTTATTGTACTAAAATTATGTACCATGAATATAACATATTTGTAATATTTTAAATTCATTCCTAACACATTTGTTATAATGAAATAAGTGTAGAAGAGAAACTCATGAGACAAATCAAATGTTATGGTTTGTTTCTTAGAATGAAATCAATGAAAAAGAACGTCTTCAATTTTATATGGCCCTTAAAATATTTTTTATTCCTTTATTTTATTTTAAATTAAACACTGAAAATAAAGTCATGTAAATACTTCCAACCAGAACAATGTATATTTTGTTTACCATCATATTTGATGTGAGTAATTTAAACACAAATTGACAAAAGAAACAATATGTGATTTATAAGTGGAGGACAATATTTGAATGTCTTTTTCTCATTAATAGTTTTTTTTGGCAAACTAACAAAAATTGTAACAAAGTCTTAAACATATTGAATCCCTAATAAAGGGGTCTGGATCGGTTGTTTCACAGCTTGTATCATTGGCTGTATCACTGTCTCTCTTTCTTAATTCACTCCATGTCTCTCCCCCCTTGAAAAAAATTCAAAAATATTATTGGGAAGAATATTGATGGTGTACAAACAATGATAAAAGTTGTGAAACAGCATATCCAAAGCCCTAATAAAAGAGTCGAATTATGATGTTCCACAACCCTACCATTTCCTGTACCTATTTCAAAATCTTTAATCTCAATTTTCTTCCCCATTTTAATCTTTATTAATTTTAACGTCCTTAACTATGAAAAGTTTTTCTCTCCATATATGATTTTAAAGTGTTTTGAAGAATGAGATATGTATCGGACATGTCGTGGGATAGCAGATCCGGTCCCGACATTTTAGAAAAACTGATGAAAGGATTTCATCTGTCCACATTTTCGTTTGGTTTGAAAAGATACTCACTATTGATGAACAACAACGACAACAAACGTAGGAAGAAAATGAATATCTTCAAAATTATTAACAAATTTGAAATATTAAAAAGGTGAGGAGTTGAGATTAAAGATTGTTTTAAAAAGTTGAAATACGGTACAAGAAATGGTACAAGGTTGTAAAACAAAATATCATGACCCTTTTTGCAAGAATGAACGATCAAAAATATTGGTGCATTCCATCGATAACGCAGTTAGCTTGAAAAGAGTTTATGGAAGCATTATTCTATCAATTAATAGAGGAGAACATACTATATGGGCTACTTTGCCTATCTATTTAAAACGGAATTAATATGGAGCTTGTGACAACCGGTACAAAGTACCATGGAGGAGACAATGGGCGGAGAGTATTATTCTCGATCATTTTTTTACTACTATGTCTTGTTTGATTTAAAAAATTCTCGCGGAACACTGTTTATACCATATTATAAAAAAACAAATTCAATGATAAAATTATATAAAATAATATTTTCATATAATATATTAAAATTTCATGTTAATATAAACAAATAAATTTAAAACTCTTATAAAATATAAATAATAATAAATAAATTAACGTTGTTATATATTTAAATATGTTTATTAGTGTTCGATGTATAATCGAGACGAAATCATAGCTATAGACACAACTACCTTTCAACCTGAAAAAAACACTTTAATCCAGACCATTTAAATAGAAATATGATTGACATCATTAATTACATGTACACACTAATTTATTTTCCTCTCTACCAATCTCTCTTTCTAAAAAAAATACATATCCAAAATCTTATAAATAATTAAATTCAAAGTATTAAATAACCATTCTATCAATTTGTATTATGAATTCAAAGTATTAAAACAATTTTTTTTTTTTATCATTTCATTAAAAATTTTAAAATTGGGAGAGTCAAGAATCATAACTAGAGAGATCCTAGTTATGATTAAATGATAACGATCAACAAATCCTAAAGTATCTTATTAGTAACATTCACACAACCATACAACAAATGTTATAAATTTAAATTAACTTAAAAATGTTTTTGAAATGAGTAAATGTCAATTTTATTTACAAAGCTGAATAAATGTGTCAAATTTATTTATTAAGTTGTAAAATTCTACTTATGTATACAAATTTGACAAAAAAGTGTCAAATTTATTTAACTTCACATAAATCTCTAACAACGTTAAAATATAATCGTCCACATTTAATTGTTTTTGAAGACTTGCAAGAATGAAAAGATATGATAGAATGGACCAACTACCATACTAACTTGCGTCATTTCATAGTTAAAGGGCGGCTTGCTTGCTCTCATCTAAGAGAAAGGGTGTCCCAAAGGGTTTTTTCTTATATTATGAGACTAAGCCCTTCAAAAACAAGAGTCCAACTAACCGCCAAGGAGTGTGAATCTTGTTCGAATGCATCAAAAGTCGAACCCCGTCAACAATAAATCATAAAACCTCCATATAACACATCTTCCAATAGTTGGATATAGCATGTCACAAGAGTGAGGCGAGGTTTAGAACCCTACTACGAGAGGGACGCCTCCCAAGCCAAGTTTCTAGAGATGAGGGCTTTTGGCGAAGGTGAGTCCTTAGAGACCTTTGCAGTTTTATAACCTTTATCTCTCCTCACATTGCAGATCACAAACTTCCCTACTATCTGGCGGACTCGCCGACTAAGTGTAGAAGCAATGGAGCGTGGGGAGCGTGGAGAGCTCAGGGGTATCTTTGGGGTTGACGGGTCGTGGTTTCAAGAGAGAGCGAGGCATTAAGAGTAAATAGAAATATTCGTATTCATATGTCCTCAACTTATGATCCAATGAGTTTGAAGGAATGTGCTAGACTGCTACAATATCAATAATTCCATAAGATTGGGTTTTTATTACAAACATAATTTCAGGTGTCCATGACATGGCATATACATATGTTGTTTTTGAGAGAAATGTTAATTTTACGTACAAAGTTGGACAATAATTTTAAATTTGTCTATTAAGTAGTAAAATTTTATTTATGTAAATAAACTTGACAAAATATATCAAATTTATTCATTAAACAGAAAAAATAAATAAATAAATTAGCGGCCTTAATATTTTACAACTGTGTAATTATTATTTTTTTTTATTTTTTAATCCATCTAAGCAACCAAATATTATATATATAATTTTTTAATCCAAATTAATCAACATTTGAAAATAGTTTTCCATTCAATTTAATTTAAAGTTGATACCTTCAATTTATGTCTCTTTCTTTAACCTCAACTCATCCACTCCATTTTCTCTCATCTCCTTCGTCTCCTTCAACATTCCCTGAATCAATAAATAATCAAAAGAGATAAATATGAACAAGACTATCAAGATGAAGATGAAATTAAAAGATAAAGCAATGAATCCAATATAAAATGAATAAATTTCATACATTTTGTCAAGTTAATATGCATAAATATAAGGGTCGCTTCGATTTCCGGGTTATTCGAGTTTTCGGTTCAAGTTTCTTCGAATTTTTTATTTTTCTTAAACTAATTAAAAACAAAACCGATTTAAATAAATTTAAATTCGATTTATTCGAATTCGACGGTAAAATATTTGGTTCAGACCAAATAACATGCCATGAAAATTTATTTTCTTAAAAGAGTTTTAATTATTGGAATATTGATATATTAATTTTTTTTTATCTAGATAAGTTGTTTTCACCTATTTTTTTATTATAAATGATTAAATTTTTATAGATAATAAATTATAAAAATAATTATCTTTTTTCCAATAGGTTGGCTTTGTACTCGTAAGCATAACTATAAAACGGTTTTGTGAACTGTCTGGTTGGATTTTTCAGCTCTCAATGGTTGTCATTTCAGGTCTTACTTTGTTCCTGATTTATCAACTGTATGTTATCATTTTGTTTTTGTTTTTTTATTTTTTATTTTTGATATTTAATTATGAATATTTGATTTTATATTAATTTAATGATTAAATATTTAATTTAATTAATATGCATTTACTTAATTTTATATATATATAAGTTATTATATATATAATTTACATACTAATATATTTAATTTTTTTAAATAATTAAAATCAGGTTTAACTAGTGGTTCCGGTTGAATCGAAATTCGCTCACAAAATAGAGTTGACCGAAACGGTTTTTAAAAGAATGGTTTATTAATTATATATTATTTGAGTTTTCTCGTATAAGAAATTTATTTATAAATTTCAATATAAAATAAGGTACATAAATTTTGAAATATTTTTTTAATTTTTTAATTTTTAATTTTAAATTTTAATTAAATAGATCATTTTACAATATATATAAATTTTTTCAATAGGTTTACATTTCTCAATTTAGCTTTTATAAATAATTTTTTAAATATTTATCAATTCTTTATTTCATTGTTTATTAAAATATATTATATTTTTTTATTAAATATTAAGAATTTTTTCTTTTAAAATTAATAATAATTTATGACTTAGCCTAAAAGTTCAAACTTTTGGTCCTCCATTTGTTTTCATTTGACTAGACCATGCCCCGGGGTGTGGTTCCTTTCTCAGCAACTTCTGTCGTCGGCCTTGTGGCCGCCGGCGTTCCTTTTCCTCCACGTTATGCCCCTTCCTGTTTCTCCTACTCATACTCTTTCAAAACCATAGCCTCAAATTATTGGCGGAGGAGAAATTCAGGGCTTATGGAAGTAGAATCATCTATCTCATCCTTTGATGCGCAGCGCCTTCTATGCACCGCCTCTAGTTCCTCGATGACGGCAGATTCAGAGTTGTTGGTTAAGATTGAAGAGAAGAAGCCAAAGCCTCAGCCTTGGCTTATTGTTGGTCTTGGTAATCCAGGGAAGAAGTACAACAGCACACGCCACAATGTTCGTTTCTCTATCCCTTCTCTTTCACTGTCGTCCTACAAAGATGAAAGATAGTTAATTTATGTTTTGCCTATGAAATTTCGTTAATGGGTTGTAACCCATGCTATGATATCTTATCTAGAAATTAGGTTAATAGATTCTTGACCTTATGGATTGATTTAGTTTCTTCAGATTATATTGTAATCATATTAGATTTGATCAGACCCATGAACTCTATAATTGCAGCAACATGGACTTTTCCATGACTGTTTAATAGAATCTTCATAATTTAAGCAGGGATTGAACTCCCCAGATTGTTTCAGTAGGCAGTAGACTGCTTGTTAATGAACATAGAATACGCCAGTGAAAATGATGATTTCTTCACCAGTTAGTGGATATATCATGTCTCAACATCTCATTTTCAAGCTAGTGATGTGTTTGATAACACAATTTTGATTAAGTGCTTATTTGAAAGAAGTTAATTTGATTTGAGTATTTAGATTCATGTCAAATTATGTTTAAAAAACTAGCTTAATTCGGAACGTTATGAATGACTTAAATTGGTAATGTGTAGTAAGAGTGTTCAAAAGATAGTTTTAAAACCTTGAAAATTAGTGAAATTATGTTATTATAATGGTAAAATAAGTACTCACTTGACATTAGTTTCGTATTTATCGAATCACTTACATGCCAAGTACTTCAAATTTAGGCGTATTCATTTAGTTTATTCAACATTTATTTTCCAGGTACTTAACTCATTTGGCACTTAAGATTCATTAAACACTTAATTTTCAGTTTTATCTAATGTAATCTAATCTGTGAACTATATGAATGCACATGTGGGCTGCTGTATGGCACTTGTTGAACTTACTAGATTCTGTGATCTGTCACCATGTGCACACTTTCGCTTATAAGGCTTAATACTTAATAGTATCCTCTCTCTCTTTTTGACATCTGTCCTTTCTCATAAATCTCCTTTACAACTTTCTACTGTTTTGCATGCAAACTGCTAATTGATGCATTAATTCATTTCAGGTTGGTTTTTCCATGATAGATGCTATAGCTGAAGCTGAGGGGATATCCATGAGCACCATTGCACACAAAGCCCTGTTTGGAAAAGGTTCTTTATTTTTACCTTTTCCAAAAACTCAATCACTCTGAAAAAATCCTTCCAGGCATTAATGGTTAATGGGTTCACTGTTTTCTTACATGCTTTTTTCCTTATCTTTTAGACTTGGTTTACTAGGTTGGTTTGCCTATAATTATTGAGTATGGAATCTCTTCCACTTAACTTCCGCTTCTGCTTCCTCTAATGGTCATTACATATATGAGCTTTACATTAAGCTATTGCTTTCTTTTTGAAAGGATAAAACCATTTTCATTAATCCCTATATTTGTGAATGCCGCTAGCAAATGGTGAAAAAAACGCAACAAGAACAAATAAGATCAACTTCTGATCCAAATGATCAACTATAGTTAAATAGATGTTGAAGAATTTACCATTGGTGTTAATGAAATATTATGAATTTTAATCAAGTTGTATTCAATTTTTATTTATTTGAGTTGGGTAAGGTTTGGTTATTTGTGTAGCATCTCTGTAGCTATAGGTTCTAGTGGTGAAATATATATAAGAATTTCAGTTAGTTATCATTTCTCTAACAGAAACATTTGCAAGGAGCACAAACAAGTTAAGAGAATTTTGAGTGTCATATTGATTGTGCAGCAATTAAAAAGGAAATGAGAACATAAGAACATTATGAATCATATCAGAAAATGATTGTGTAATGAGGTTAGGCTCTGGTATAGATTTGATTTAACAAGGAAAATGAAATAGCAGACAAAAGAGATGTAGCTGTGATATGGAAAAGGATAAAATATGAAGATATCTAAGAGAAGTTTGTAGGAATGTTAAAGGTGTTTATATGGTGATCTAAATGCCTTGTTTGATCTAGGGTTATTTGAAAAAAAAAACTCGTTTGATGTAAGAGTGAGTTATTTGGATCAAATAATATCCTTAGTATTTAATATTTAATATGTTATAAAAACTAATGGTATTTTGATTGATGATTTGAATGATATGATTAAAGAAGTGATGTTTGATTGGATATTGGATTATTTAGAAACAATTCCAATTAACCCACATCAAACAAGCTCAAAGTTTGATAGTGTAGGAAAGAAGAGATACAAAAACAAAACAGGAACATGATGTTGATTGTGGTATTTGCTTTATAAAAAGTACGGGAATTGTTTATGCTACTGCCTACATCTGCAACGCCTATTCTTTATTTTTCTTCTAAGTTCACTATGTTGTAGGATTCATTGGAGACGCGCCCCTAATGCTGGCGAAACCTCAAACTTTTATGAATGCTAGTGGTCAGTCTGTAAGTAAAAAGCTTTTTCGTTGAGATTTTATCATTAGTTTAATATTCCTTTCTTTGATGCTTCAAATCTTGTTTACAATAATATACTTTTCATTTGAAGGTTGGTGCAATTGTTTCCTATTACAAGGTTCCCTTGAAGCAAGTTCTTGTGGTAAAGTGTTTTAGAAATTGCACTAATGATTTTATCTTTATCTTGGGTAACAAAATTCACGATCCTTTCACCCACAGGTGTTTGATGACTTAGATTTACCTTTCGCAAAATTACGGTTATTACCTAAAGGTGGACATGGTGGACATAATGGGTAAGTTTCTCTGCTACTTTCATTGATCAAACCTCTTATAGCTTATTTTGAATGATATGGCTTTTGTATTTGGATTTGGAGCAAAATGGATTTGCATCCCGATATGAGAAATTGCCGAAGTTCAAATGAGATTCTGTTTGGTAAACAAGTTTGATCTTAACAAGGCCTAACCAAACAGAATCTCATTCGAATCCACAACCATATGACAAAATCCGAACAAAATGGTGTTTCCAAATGATGGCAATGTACTGCTTAGGATGTTCTTTCTTTTATATATATATATAGGAATCCTTATATGGGGGCTTGAGTAACCTTTTCTTTTGAAAGGGTGAAAAATCTTTTCACTACACCACAAACAACGCAAAGGTTGCATTGTTCGTGGGAGAAAAAACCAAACCAGTACATTACATGACAAAAATTGTCATGAATTCAATAAGAGACACATGAAAGACAGAGAATGAAACATTAAAAATTCTCTAAAAAGTAAAACTTCTCTTGTCCAAACTACTCTTGGAATCTCAATACTTCACACAAGCTCAATTCCACTTGAAGTTGGAGATCCTCCACAATAGATGTTTTGCTTCTGGTATGTCTGGGCTTTTTACTGTCATAGTTTACGCCTATTAAATCGATTTTCAATGGAATGGAAAAATAAAACAAACAGATATGATTGAGATTAAGAAAAGCCTCTGTTTTTCCTTATCAAGCAAGTGTATGTTTGCTTTCTGGGTAACCATAATATGTCCCACAAATTTCTGAGTTGAGAGTGGATAAAACCCGATATGGATAACCTAGTTAGTCTTGAGCCTTGTAATAAATGTCAACAATCAGGGGTAAAACTGACTTCAGTTGTTGTTCTTCTTGCAGCATGAGGAGTATTATTGATCACTTCAAAGGGAGTCGTGATTTTCCACGCCTCAGAATAGGTAAGGGTCTAGTGCCAACAAAGCTAGCCAAACTTTTGATTTTCTTGCTCAGTTAATAATGTTTTTGTTACCAGTTGAACACTGAGTTGAAACTATAATGTTTCAATATAACCAATTTGTAAAATTCCATAGGAATAGGAAGGCCGCCTGGGAAAATGGATCCTGTCAACTTTGTCCTTCGCCCATTTAACAAGCACGAACAAGAAGAGGTAAGTAACAATGTTGGAAACAGTATACATAGGAAACTCCTAATGACTTCTTAGATCAAACTATTGTTTTTTACATATAACCTCTTCAACTACAAAACCGTTTCTACAATAACCTTTTTAAACGTCAAATTTTAAGGGGAATTGTCACATTTAACCTTGCAGCCACACAAGACCATTTTTGGTTTGAGAAGTTTTTTTTTTATTTTGTTGTCAAGTAAACACATATGTGACAAATTCATTTCAAAACATATTTCATAGCTAAAGAGCTTGTATAAAAACCCAGTTTAGTTTAAGGGTGAATTTCAAAACTAAATGAATACACTTATTTGTGGGTTCTCTTATTATATCCTTAATGTTGAAAAAAACATTCATCTTATGTGACAGATTTCCTGAGTTAACATTTCAAAAGACAATTTTTTTATAAAAGAAATAGTTACAATTGCATTATCATTAGGGTATCAACAATTCTGCACTAATGATCTCAATTATTTCCAGCTGAATTTCACATTTGAAACTGGAATTCGAGCAGTACGAACCCTTCTGTTGGATGGTTTCGACAAAAGCGCAACATATGTCAACAGTGCCAAATATTTAGAACAGCTTGGCTGAAGTGTCTTTTTAGGTTTTGTGTAGTCCCTTTGATATCGGTGAGAAATGGATTTGAAAACATGCGACAGAAAATAAGGGTTCGAATCTGTTTTAGGAAACATTATTTATCATTCTTTTTTGAAAGGGAACATTACTTATTATTATTATTGTAAAAGTTATATATTATTATTCTTAGATTCAATAAAATTATTTCTTTAAAACATGTTTATTTGTAGTTTATTTTAGGGTTTCTTTGATAGTGGACAATAGTGTATATAAAAAGAGTAGCTATAGATTGGGTAATGAATGAGATAATGACATTTTTTGTTGGAAAAAATAAAAAATTGTTAAAAAATAGAAAAGATAAAAAAATTAATTTTTTTTTTCAGTTAGATCCTCTTTCACCTCTTTTTAAAATAAAAACTAAAAAAATAAGATAGAAAATTACATCTTATACTTTAATAAATGAATAAAATAAATATAATTAAATTAAGAGAGCAATCAAAATTATATATATATATATATATATATTTCACACCTTAGACTTTCGTATGTACATGATATATAAATAATCACAATCTAAAAACATAATATAATTCATCCTCTTTTATTAAATCATTTAATTTATTATTTATTTTAAATTATTATTTTATTTTATCATTATATATATCGATACCTTTAAGTCTTTTTTAACAAAAAAAAAAAAAATATTATAATATTCTTAAAATTATCATAATCATTATTTTCTAAATAATCTGATTATTCAAATAATCCAAGCAAGACCTTATGTTCCATTCCATCAATTTATTATTTGGTTTCAAAATGAAGTCTATTATATTCAGCAAAACAAAACGTCAAAATCAATCAAAAATCTAAAACAGCAACAAAACATCGTGCTCACATAAAAAAAAAGTTTAGAAGTCATTTTAATAACTGTAAGTTATTTGAATTATATATATTTTGTTATTTTCAAGTTTGGATAATTTAAATCAGTTCATATTATAAAAATGAATTAGTCAAAACATAATAAATAATTTTTTCCTTACAATATCTCCCATTTTAATTCAGATATTAAAACATATAAACTCCGATAAATATTTGTTTTATAAATACATATAAACTCAATGAATTTTAAAGGATATATATATATATTATAAATATATAAGAGATTTAATAATTTTATATATAAATATAAAAAATAATGAAAGATAATATATATAAAATAATATTTTAAATTTAAACAGTTATATTTAACCACAAATTTAAAGGAATGAACATTGATAACTTTTCTAAAAGTTAAAGTACGATTAGAACTAAAATTAAACAAATAATAATTAGATAGCCGCCGAAATATACTTGAATATATATATAATAAATAGTATTTTATATTAACAAATTTGACAACACATTTCGATGGCTTTAAAACTATGTAGAGTTATTAATAAGTGAAAATATGTGAATTGGATATTTCATGTTGGATTAAATTCCTTTGTTCTTTCTTAGTTATTATTTATATATATATATATATTATTTTTTCTTCAAAGTTGAAACAGTATTATTTGTTTATTTTATTTTTTATAAAAAGAAAGGAAAGGAAAAAATAAGACATTAATTATTTACTTCCTTCAATTGTTTATTTTACTTGTAAGTTGATTTTTTTCTTCTTTGATAATGAATAAATAAATATAAATGTTTTCACTAAAGAAAAAACTAATTCTGCAAAATACATATTCTCAATTTTGTACATGACATATATCTCATTTTATTATGTATATAAATGATAGAAATGTTCATATTGCATGAAGGGATGCTCTTGGGTAAGCCCATGAAACCGGTTAGGACATTCCAAGGCTAAGGGGGAGTCCATCTCCATCCAAAAATTAATTAGTAGGTTAAATCAATTAAATAGGTCCAAATATATTTCTTTCTAATTTCTTGTCTATAATAATTCAATAATTTACGAATTACAAAATTAATTTTTATCTACTAAATAAAAATAACTTATCGATATAAGATATTTGTTAAATTAAATAAAAAATATTAATATGTTTAGTTAGGGCTGCCCAATAGTTAGTTAGGACAGTATGTATATATTGATAAGAATATATATATATATATATATACTATAATAATATTGAAAAATAAATTAGTTGTCCATTATGGGCATAATAACTGATAAATATAAATTTTATTTTATGTCATAATCATATTATCTTGTCCATCCTTATGTCTCAATATTAGGACATAAAGAATAACTAGATATGCAATTTTTATATGTAGTGGGACATAAAGATTGACTTAGATATGGGATCAATCTTGATATGATACCTTTCATAAAATAAATTTTATATTTACTAATTATGTACATAATTAACAACTAATTTATTTTCAATAATATATATATATATATATATATATATATATATATATATATATATATATATATATATATATATATATATATATATATATATAAAAGTCTTAAACTGATCACATTATAAGTATAACATTTAACCAAAATTTATATTTTAAAATCAAAATAAAGTTTCACTTTATAAGAATAACAGAGTTTTATATTTTAAAATCAAAATAAAGTTTGATATTATATTTATTTAATTTTAATTTTTTTTTATTAATTTCTAGATTCTTGTATCATAAGCGCAAAATTTGTTTTTTTTAAGTAAACGAGTCAGATTGTAATTTACGGGTGACCCGTCACAAAATTTGAAATGGTTAAATTTAAAAAATAAGATGAAATTTTGAACTATATTCATCATATAAATATAAATATTATTATTACATTAAATTAAATGATGTAATATTTTTTAAAATTAATTTTAAATATTATTTTCACATTAATTTTATACTATAAAATATAAATCAATAATTCAATAGGGAGAATTGATTCTAATCGTTTTTTAGTTAGTAGAAATTATTTTTAACTCGTTTTAGAGAAAATGATTTTAAAGAAATTAACGGTGTTTAAATTATTTTTTAATACAAATATGTTAGATTTTGATAATTATATGTACAACTTTATATATTAATACACGTAACTATATAATATATATATAATTATTTTATATTTGTGCATGTTAATTATATATTAGTTAATAATAAAATTATGCATTTGTTATTATTAGATTTTCACTTCTGATTTTCGAATGAAAAGGGTATAGGGGGAGAGATAGGACAAAGAGGATGGAGTGAGAAATAAATGAAAATAAATTAATTAAATTAATATAATTTGGATAATTAGGCCAAATTAAATTTAACTCGAATTTAATTTAATTCGAATTCTACTAAATCTGAATTAACCAATCTAAATTAATATTTTGAGTTTGGGTTAGAATTATGTTAACCCTAAATATAAATATGTTTACCCTTAACTATATGTATCATCACTAAATCTAATTTATTTATTATAAAGAGAGTTATTTAATTTGATATTACTCTCAAATAATTAATTAACTAATCTATATATATATATATAATTATTTAATTTTTAAAGTGTCCGGATTGCTGAGTCGAGAATTGTGGTTAATTTGGATGTATATGTGAGAGTAAATGAATATTTGGGTCGAATTGTGGGTTGATTCGCCCATAAACTTAAAACGGTTTAAAATAAAATTAAAAATACTATAGGTATATTTCTAACTCGCAATCTAACAATAAGAATAGTAACTAATAATATGATTATGAAAGTGATTCTATTTATAACAAGAAAGATTTTCGTAAATATAAATAAATAAATAAAAAATAATAATAATATTTATTAAATGTTTAAATTTTTAAATAAGATTAATATGATCAATAGTAAAAAAAATAATTGATAAAATTTATGTGATTAAATTGATCAATTCGCAAAGTAAAAAATAATAAATAATGATATTCACAAAAGAGCCATAAAGGTTATTCGATTTGGAAAATTCATTAATTTGTAGGAACATTTGAAATATTAAAGAAAGTTGGAGACTTTGATTATGAGATTGCGTTATCTCTATTTTAGACATATAAAATGTTTTTCATGGGTCCATGTTAAAAAAAAAATCAATAATATTGATAATATGATTGAATAGACTATGCTAGATTTGGGAAAAACTTAATCTACGATAAAAATTCAATACTAACGGTGAATAATAAATTTTTCGTCAACATATTATTAAATATGTTAGGTGAAATAATCATTTAGAAAGAGAAATTAAATAACATTAATATGATATAAATGCAAGTATCCTCATTTATAATTATTTGGAAGTTAAATCAAGTTTAGAAAAGTAAAATTGTAATATCTAAATAAAAATGTAGAAATAAAAATAAATGATGATTAAGTGAAATATATGACAAGTGACAGTGACCTATTTTGATGGAGATAATTGACTTTGGTGTGTGATAGGTAAAGGACAATTGTCATTATTTATCAACTTTTTATTTGTAATCATAACAAAACAATTATTTGCTTCAAGTTAAAAAGTTAACTTTTGTTTGTTTGGTTGGAAGAAAAAAAAAAGGTAAATATATTGTTTGATAAGAATGTCTTATAACTTTATTTTATTTTTAAATTAATTTTTTATCATTCAATAACAAATAAATTGAAAGAAAAATTATACTAACTAGGGTGGGTCGATATGGTATACTTATTATTTTATCCATATTTTATACATTATCGAAAGTTTCGGTATAGAAAAATTCATAATATTACAGGTATGTTTCCAATACTCAGCGGCTTGATTAAACCAAGCCTCCGCAATTTCTGATTTCAGTATACTTTAATTTCGGTACGGTATCGATATTATATCTTTCCTACCTAAAAACATAATAACTTAAACAAAAAAATCAATTTAATATAATTAATACATAAACGTTACCTAAAATTAAAAATATTTATCATAAAATAATTATTTTTTAAAATTTAACATTTTTTATAAAAATTAAATTTTGTTACAAAAATTGAAATTATCAAAAATAAACATAAATATAATCTTGGTAAGTTAGACTAAAGGGGATATGGGAAAGATTCAAACAATTTTTAATAGCATTTGTATTTGTAATTTTTTTTTATATAAATTGATAATACAATTAATGTTAAATAATAATAATAATAATAAAAATAATAATAATAATAATAATAATAAATATTAATTAATTTAGAATTAATTAATAAAAATATCTCACTCTTTTTAATTTTTTAATTTTTATTAAATAATTTAAATAAGATCTTTTCTTATATTGAATTCATCTCTTTTTGACCAATCATTTGTACAAACCAATGATGTTTCCACCATTTTAAGACTCAATTTATTCATAAAAAAATCAAATATTCTCTTATTCAAGCTAAAAATAGACTTATTGTCAATTATTAAAGATGATATTACAAAAATATTATGACAATAATTGAAAGAATTGAATACTTAGTTTCACTCATTTCAATTGCTTCAAAAGATTGAAAGTTTGGTTTGATCTTTTTTTCAATTTTATTGTCAACTTAGAGATGATAGATATTAAATAATATTACAATATAATTATATTTTGATTTAATTTTTAAAATTATGTTTCTATAATTAAATTAATATTAAATATATTTATTTTCTTATAATAATTATATATATATATATATATATTAATGTATAAATACAATTTCGGTATATCTCGATATATTAAAATTTTGAAAATCTCGTATATTTATCGTATAAATAATTTCGGTACTATATTTGATCTTTTTTTCGGTATACCTTAAAAATCGATATATTATGATACTGTATTTTCTATATGTCTATTATAATAATAATAATAATAATAATAATAATAATATCAAAAAGTAACTTATCCCAAATTATAATTTTTTCGGATTGAAATTTTTTTAAAAATTTAGAGAGAAAAAAAATAATGATTGGTGATGATTTTGTGAAGGTGATGATTATTTTTGGTAAAATAATTTAAAGGGTATTGATATATATAAATAAAATAAAAAATAATAATTTTAAATATAAAGTATTTTAGTATTTTAATTAATGAAATGAGTGAGGGTTGAGAAATAATTGATTAAAAAATTAATTTTGGTTGAATTTTTTGAAATACTTAAAAAGAATGTAACAGACTTTCTAATAAAAATAAAATATAGAAGTATAATATATTATATAAAAAATTTCATAATATGACCAGATTTATTTAATTCATAATATATATTTATTAATTAATTAATAATTAGGACATTTTATACCAGTTCTCCACATCTTTATTTATTAATAAAATATTAAATATTTTATATTTAAAAAAATATTAACTAAAATATTAATATATTTTATATTTAAACAAAATTATCATTATATATTAATATTATTTATTTTTATTAATATTTAAAATCACAACTAACATTTTTTAAATAAAAAAATTGAGACACTACCATTATCAACCTCAAAGGATTAACCCTAGATCAGTTGAAGTAAAAAAATTAATAATTTCAAATCACAACTAACAATTTTTAAATAAAAAAACTGAGACTATATTATCAACTTTAAAAATACTTTTATTCTTATAATCATAATTTGTTAATATTTTAGCACTTACTTTTTTTTTTTCTTTTCCACGTTCGATATAGTATTTTTAATTTTAATTTTAACTGTTTCAAATTTATATATGAATGAATTAACCTAAGATCAGATCCAAATATAATTCACTCTTTCATATATATATTCAAATTAACTACCATTCTCGACCCAATAAACCAAACAAATTTAAATTAAACATTATTATATATATATTATTATATATATATATATATATATTATTATACATATAAAATCACAAATAACACTTTTTAAATAAAAAAAATTTAAAAATATTTTTATTCTTATAATGGGTTAATAGGTTGTACTATTTTTTTTTCATATAAGAAATATATATATATATATATATATAATATTTTTAATTTTAATTTTAACCGTTTCAAGTTTATGAGTGTGTTAAATACTATCTGATTCAAATATTCATTTACTTTTATATATATATATATTCAAATTAACGAAAACTCTATATCCGTGAAACCAATCGATCATTATTATTATTATTATTATTATATATTATATTATATTTTTATAAATATATATTATTAAAATATTTTATTTATACTTTTTTTTTTATCATATACAATTTATATAGTAAAAAAACAAACTTAATGTAATATATATGAGCACAAAATATACATAATTTACATAAAATTTGTCTGCGCTGCGATGATTCAAGGGTAAAGTTATCTGACACTGCCGCCATTGTTCTTTTTCCCTTCTTTTCGATCTAACAAAATCATTGATTTCTGAAGCTGCAGAAACAACTGTTAAATCTGCAGTCGCAAGATTTTGTATTCAGTTCCAAGCTTGTATTTTTCTGTTCAATCTGTTGTTTGGAAGAAGAAGAAGAAGATACTGTAACAGTCAGTCATTGAAGACGGCAATGGATTTGAAAGAAACACCAGTTTTTCATGGATACCGCATGCCTGCAGAATGGGAACCTCATTCTATGTGTTGGATCGGTTGGCCTGTGAGTTCAATCCACACCCATTTTATCTTTTTATCTATCTATCTATCTATCTATCTATCTATCTATCTATCTATCTATCTATCTATCTATCTATCTATCTATCTATCTATCTATCTATATGTATTTCTATTTGAATCAGATTAGAACTTCTTAACAAAGTTAAACAAATCAGCTATCATGGCAACATATGATTGATGTATAAACTGGAGGGATAATACCAAAATATCATTTTTAATTTATGAAGTTATTTTTGTTTTACAGGAACGTCTGGATAATTGGAGAGATAATGCAATCCATGGTCAACGTGCATTTGTGGAAGTTGCATCTGCTATATCAAAGTTTGAGCCAGTGACTGTTTGTGCTAGTGCTGCACAGGTTAGTTGAAGGAGAAAATGGATTTGGATTTGGATTTGCATTTGCATACCCAATTCTTGATTATTATTTTTCATTGGTTGTTAAATATCAGTGGGCAAATGCTCGAAGTCAATTACCGAAAAGTGTAAGGGTGATTGAAATGAGCTTGAATGATTCTTGGCTTCGTGATTCAGGGCCTACAGTATGTTTACTCTTTTCTCTTTATGATATTTGACTTTTTCCAAACATCTATTGAATTATTGAAATGAAGTTTATCTTAATCTCTTAGTTTGTTGTAAAAGAAAGCAAATCCACAAGTGACTCAGAGGCTAAGGTTGCTGGGATTGATTGGGAATTCAACAGTTATGGGGGTATGTATGATGGGTCAATTTTCCTTTTGTACTTTCCTGCTTCCTGTCTTCTAAAACTAGAATCTCCATATTAGAGTTATGCTAAGTGCTTTCATCTTTGAAGGGTGTCTTGACATTCCAAACTTCCCCATAAATTGATCATATATATATATGTATAACTCTAATAATCCAGATTTCCTATTCTGGAACATCAATACCTAGATATTCGGCATAGGTTAGGCATTGTTGTAGTAAATAAGGTAAAGATGGATCCTCGGTGGAATGATCTTCTGAATGAGGTTAAAACTTGTGTAAAAATTAGAATTAGTTAAAAATGTGTATAAAATGTAAGTAGTACATTAGGGAATATGATAAGAAAGATATGATCTGGAATTTTATTTACCAATTTGTTTCTTATTTAGTAAATATAATCGGCAAGGTTAAATAGGTTCTTCATCATTTGGTCGATTCTCATGCCTTCCTGGACTTGAAACACTGATTTCCATACAACCTGTTATAGTAATTGACACTGGTGGTACATTTTATACGATAAAAGAGTAATTTTATTTGGTTCTATTGTGACATAAATGTCATTTTATCACATGATTCAATCAAATCAATAAGTTTTGTCCTATTAATCAGATAGAAGAGGCACTATAGCTATCTATTTTTATCACCAATTCATTCTTTTCAAGTTGTTTGGGTCATTAATGCTCTTCTTATTGCAGATGATTGTTTGCCTAATACATGTATATTGTTTATTATATCTTTTCATCGTGTAGTTCTGATATTTCCATTTTTCAATTTTTTTTGGATGATTAGGAGTTGATGGAGGTTGCTATATAGATTGGAGTTTTGACAATCTTCTGGCAAGTAAGGTCAGTGAAGTCTTGATCTTGTGATAGTATACAATTCAGTTACATGTTCTTTCATTCTTCAATTATTTTGCTGATTTTCACCCTTTTTCTTTCTTTCAGATTCTGGATGTTGAACGAGTTGCTAAATTTAAACACTCTATGATTCTTGAAGGTGGAAGCATTCATGTAGATGGAGAAGGTATGATTTCCTGTGCTACAAGGTGTTTTTTTCTTCTTGTTTTACTAATACTATTAATTTGATATTGGAACTGTCTTGGAGAAGTAAGCACTTGTTTGTTTCTTTACACCAAGATATGCAAACTGATATAGATTTACATGTCTTGGTTTGGAGCTTGTCATATATACTTTGAAATACACTTTATACGCGAATGTCTTAAATATGACAGTTAATACAATTTTCAAATTTCATTCAGGGACATGTCTTACAACTGAGGAGTGCCTACTAAATAAGAACAGAAACCCTCATATGAGCAAAGAAGAAATTGAGGACGAACTTAAAGCATATCTTGGAGTACAGAAGATTGTGTGGCTTCCCCGTGGACTATTTGGTAAAAACATCAAAAGATTTCAAAATGCAATTATTGAATCCCTATTCGTCTATCATATTTAAATAAAATCCATGTAATTTGGTGCAATTTGATACGAGATTGTTATGCTTTTAGTAGATAATTAAGATAATAGTTAGAGCTTGTTTATATAGGATTATTTGAAAAAAAAAAGTGTTTGATGTATGTAATATTTTAAAAACGTTATAGTAAGGGTGTTTTAGTACTTTAGTGGATGTTTTTGAAATCAAGAATTCTGTATTGATTTCAACATAGAACTATATTGATCAAATGAACAAACTAAGTAGTTAACATCATGGGACTTACCACCCTAGAGATGGGACGAAAAATGGCCTAAGCCTTTAGAGAGGAGATAAACGAGATTCAATAACCATTTAATTCATTACTCAAAAAAATACATACTCTTACTATTTGTAAGTTGTAACCTACTAACTTACTCTACTAATTACCACACTGCCCCTATACTAATACTAATATATCCTTCTACTACCAGTTACCAGTTTTAACTTCCAAATTTCAATGTTATCTGGATCCTAACAT
The DNA here is from genome assembly GCF_907164915.1 of Impatiens glandulifera. Classification (NCBI taxonomy): domain Eukaryota; kingdom Viridiplantae; phylum Streptophyta; class Magnoliopsida; order Ericales; family Balsaminaceae; genus Impatiens; species Impatiens glandulifera. The sequence continues at coordinate 36,890 of NW_025919462.1, read as the reverse complement.
TTTAATGTTTAGTTTTAATTACTTTGGAGAACCAAAAAAGGTCATCTAATTGTTTTACATAGTTTAAGATGACTCAAGTAATGTTCTTTAACAAGATAATTTTTCAGGAGATGAGGATACAAATGGTCACATTGACAATATGTGCTGTTTTGTGAAACCTGGAGTGGTTTTGTTGGCCTGGACTGATGATGAATCTGACCCTCAGTATGAGAGGTCCATAGAAGCATATTCGGTTCTTTCAAATGCTACTGATGCGAAAGGGAGAAAATTTGAAATCATTAAATTGCATATTCCTGGGCCTCTTTGCATGACGGCCGAGGAGGAAGCTGGTCTTGTTCAGGTAAAAAAAAGGATACATCATGAAGCAGTTAATTGTGAAAATATAAGAGGTATATTTAGATATTATTGTTCTTCAGTTGATTGTGTTCTCATTAAGAGAAACTGAAGACATTATATTTTAGCAGAAAGTTTATTTTTCTGGGTAATGAAATTCTCAAAAAGTTGAAGAAGTTATCTACAACCACATAATTTGGAAACTGGTATTTTGTCACAGTTTCTAGCACAATCACGATCCCATTTAAAAGTCGCCAAATTAAAACTGAAAGTGATTTTATTTATTTTTCATTTGGTATAAGATTGTATTTTGGATCATTATTACTTGAATCAAATCCAGATTATGGTGTCATTCTTTTGCTCCATTCAGTATAAATATTACTTTTGGATTGTGATCCACCTTATTTTTTGAATTCATTTGGTATAAAGATTATTATTATCTCCCTCGTGATGAAAAACCAGGTTGGGGAGGCTAAAGCAAGATGTGTAGACTCGGTACTTGCTGCTTCTTACATAAACTTCTATATAGCAAATGGAGCTATTATTACGCCACAATTTGGAGATCAGAAATGGGATGATGAAGCAGTTAGGGTCCTGTCTCATACATTTCCAGACCATCAAGTAAGTCAAGAGCCAATAATATTGTCTTCAATTATGCAAATATTTTATTACAAGTTTTTTTTTTCTTTTTTTACAAGTTACATGAGCAAAATATGGTTTTAAGATATTGTCATTACCGCCTGGACAATTAGACATCCAACCCATAATCGCAGCTCTACCAACTGAGCGCAGTCTGCCATAATGCTATCTCTTATCAGAAAGATAAGGCTGTAGACCAAGCTTGGCTCGGGGGATATAGCTCAGTTGGTAGAGCTCCGCTCTTGCATTTGGGTCGTTACGATTACGGGTTGGATATGCTAGAAAATTGTATACTTTTTGGTGATAGTTAATTAACTGAATATTGTTGTACTGAGTTTCAGATAGTGAGGATAAAAAGTGCTAGGGATATTCTTCTTGGTGGTGGAAATGTGCACTGTATCACTCAACAGCAACCAGCAGCATAAACTTTATCTTATCTTATCTTATGGTGGAGAAACAATAAACATAAGATTAGGTTAAATCTATTGTTGTCAGATAAGCTATCTTGTCTGAACCTCATAATGTTTTCTGTAAAACTTAGATTTCATTTATTCCTGCCTGTTTGAGGTTTGTATGCTTTAAAGGGTAGATGATTTGTTTGGTCAAAATTCATGATTTTTCACCTGAACTTATACAATTAAGCTTGTTTGTTGTGGATTATTAATAAATAAGTTACTATCCTTTCAATCTTTACTTCATCAGTCTTAGGTCTCCATTTATGCTTTAAAGGGTAGATGATTTGTTTGGTCAAAATTCATGATTTTTCACCTGAACTTATACAATTAAGCTTGTTTGTTGTGGATTATTAATAAATAAGTTACTATCCTTTCAATCTTTACTTCATCAGTCTTAGGTCTCCATTTAGAAACACGTTTAGATCTGGGTTTGAATTTTTTTTAGTATCTTATTTGGATGTGAATTTTAGATGAAATAATGTTTTGAGATATAATTTAGTTAGTCATAAATTTATTAACTTATTATAGTTTTTTCAAATAGGTTCATTCCAATTATTCTTATTTTATACTTTACAGTATTTGAAAATATTAATTATTAGGAATATTTTGATTATTTTATCTAAACAAGTTTTTCAAAAGAAAAAAAAAATTGTTTCCAAATAATCATATAAATAGGAAAAAATGAAGCAATAAAAAACATCCCATGAATAAAGTAAAAAGAAATTCAAAAGATCCAATTTCATTTGAAGCATATTCTCTAATCACTACACTCTTAATATTTTTCAAATAAATAAAGTTGATTATTTTTTAACCTAACGGCAAAAGTGGTGGATATCTTCTATGTCTCCATGAGATCCTGGATTCGAGTCCGTCAGGTGGCAAGTTCTGCACCTGGTTAAGTATGTTTGCGGGCTATGTACTTAACCCGCGGGGATTAACTCCATAGTAGCAGCGGAACCAAACGTTCTTAAAAAAAAAAAAAAAAAATTAAACATATAAAAGTCAACCAAATCATTTTAAGAAATCTTCTCAAACAACACAATTATATACAATTATATAGGATAAAAAGTTTCTTACTTCTTGTATTTGTTTTAAGTAACTATTTCTCATATAAAATAGATGTTAATTTACTATGTATTTGTATTATTAATTTTGTAAGTATGACAGATGTAGTAAAAATCACAATTTTTAATGTCACATTTAAATTAGAGCAAAACTAAAACATAAAATTTTCATTTATCTTAAATGCTCATTTAGTTCCACATTAAAGTGCAAGAATTTTAACCTAGCTTTTCATATATTTTCTACAATCTATACTCATTATTTCGAGAGTGAAGTGCTCATTTTTTAACCTCCACCAATATAGTATCAAAAGTTACAAAATCTTGATCTTGCCAAGATCTAATATCAAACTTTCTTCTATTTCTCTTGAATTCCATATAATAATTGGGACAAGAAATCATCTCTAGTTATCAATAACAATAACAATAAGTTGAATCTTAAATGACAGGCTAGAATGTACAGGAAATTGACAATAAAACCCATCTTTCAGAAAATCAAATTCCTTTGGTTTCATAAGTAACAAAATAAGAAATTTAATAATGGGAACACCAATGAAAAAACACTTAACTATACACAAAACAAGAACAATCAGTAGAAATCAGAAGGCTTTCCAATATTCACATTCAGCTCCACTAGGAACTTTGTGATTGCCTGTTTTTGCCAACCTTTCAAACTCCTGCATAATATGATTATGATTAAGAGCGATTAAGACGAGATAACAACAATTGTGAAAGAATGGATGGGAATCGAGAAACATTATGATAGAATGGGGGACGTGGGCAAGACACTTCAGAGACGGAGCAGAGAAGCAACCGAACTACTATCTTCTTATTCATCATTATTCAATTCTCAATTAACTATCATATTAACTACTATTAATACTACTAACTATATCTCTAATTACCTAACTATAAGTATATGTGACATGTACCAATAAAGAACCCAAATCACAAAATAATCAAACAAATAATTAAAGCATTCTCCTCATTCTGATTGATAGTCGTATTAAGCCCTGAACATGAGTTGCATCAAAATTTACTAGTCAAACATCTTAGAAAATATTTTTAAGTTTCTTTTATTGTATAAGTAGGGTGTCCGGACAACTTTTCACACACCTCGACTAATCCCTGAAGGCGTCACAACCTCCCACTTCAATCTAGTATTTTCGAATTGAATCTGAAGATGTGTTCAAAAGAATTCATTTTAAGTTTACAAAAGAGTAAAACCCATAAATAATCCTTAAAGTATCCATCAATTTCAAAATAGGCCCATGATATAAGCACTTTTGAAAGGGCATTTTTTAGCGTTTTCATTTTTATAGCCGGACCATTTTATTTTGGTCGCATCAAATGTGTTTCATAGTGTAAGGGCTTATTCCAAAAAAGAATAATAGTTTTAAGGAGAATTTTGAAAATGACAAATACTTGTGAGTTTTGAGTGATTATTTATGAGTTTACTATTTACGAAAACATATAAGAAATAACTCACTAGGATAGCTCAAGTGGAAAGAATCTTGTCTAAAATTCGATTCCTAGGCATGACTATAGTGGGGTCATGATAGCTTCCTAAAATTCAAAGAGAAGAAAAACATAAAGAAATATGAAGTGCAATACTAACTTCTTGTCAAGATGTGCTAAAACTTCTCCCCCAGGGAATGCTGATTTAGTAGTCTCAAGTGCAACTTTGATAGCTTGTCTCCAAGTCCCACCTACAGAGTCTGTGCTTGTTTTTCCTTCAGATTTATGAACATCTTCTTCTTCCATTGTCAATGAATACCCAGACAGAAGGTGACCTACCCACACACCATCTTTCCTGAAAAATAAAAATCTTCAAACTAATTTTTAAGGAATGAAATATTAGACAATGGAGTTTTTGTATAGGAATATGTATGTATGTACATAACAATAATGGAAGTATGAGTTTTTCTGCATATTCAATTACAACAATTAATCACAAGATTCGATTGATACGTTCTGGTCACATGTTCAAAACATGATATAGACATTGTTCGTAAATGCTGATGCATACTCACATGACAATGTCCATATGCCTTGGTACATAATGTCCACCACCAATTCCAAGAAGGACCTTATTTTGGTAGTTCTTCCTGTGAAATCAAACAAGGATTATATAATTAATTACAAAAATAATGACATTCCATTTTCAAATACAACAATATTTCCATTACAAAACTTGCACCCACTGTACCTACTCCAGTGCCCTACTGCAGCTCCTCCACCCAGTCCTAAACCTTCCCAAACTAACTTTAATCATCACAAGAACAGCTGTGTTAAAAAAATTTGTCATGAAAAGTTTCACAACCATAAGAAACATTTGGAAACACAAATTATCATTCAGTTGTGAATCCAGATGTGGAAACGGGTTGTATTTGAACTTAGTCTGGCTCAGATCTAGATCTAGATCCAGAAAAGAAAACCCATCTTGAAGAGATCTATCTACAACCTATTCAAATTTCATGACAAACAGTCATTTGGATCATCGGTAAGAGTTGTTTGAAGGTTATGAAACAAACGTATCTGAATCTGTCTCAAAGTATTCATTGGTGTTCTCTCAAGCATATCCAGATCTAGAATTCAAGTACAAAATTGTTTCTAAATAAGGCTCAATTAGAAGAGATGCTCAACTAAAGCAATGGCTTGTGCAGCATCCTGCCTCTTCCATTGTTCTTCTGTACTTCCTAGTATAGTACAAGGAGAAGGCAACAAATTAGACTTGTACATTAAATCTAAATTCTTACCAACCAATTCAAGGTCTTATGGGCAAAAAAACAAAATAGGGAAGCATTAGCTAAGAAACATAAGATTTAAGGCAGTTAAAAAAACGTTGGGAGGTGATTTGAGCCTATTTCTTTAGTTCAACAAGTAAAATGAGCTTTTTATGCAATTTCAGCAAACCCAACGAGCTTCTATCCGATTTATAAATAAGTTGGGTGGAGGTGAAGAATATACCTATCTCCACAAACATGGTTGGTGAGTTTATTTCAGGTCCGTGATGGGTAGCCTCCAAAGTCACCTACAATAGAATTGATAATCAAAGAAACAAATTGAAATATATACAATATCAAACTGTTATAAACTAGAATTCTGAATTAGGGTAAGAGAGGAGAATGGCCTAAGTCTAGGTGAGAACAGACCGAGGACCCAGTACATGAAAAGAGAGTTTTTTTTTTGTAATTGTTTCACTTGTTCAACCCACTACATCGTATTTACAACATTGTCATCTAATTTATTTTACTATTTACAATCCTAACAACACAATCAAAGAGAAGTTCCTAAAACATGGTAAAGGTTGAGTATTTATAAAGCTAGCATATCTAGAAAATTGCATTTCATTTAGTTAGCTTCTTTAGTATATCCTATACATTGTACTGTATTATATTATCATCCAAATATATGAAGAAAATCATGATCCCTACAAAACTAAGGCACCCTCGAGAAAGCTAGCACGATCTTCACTTCAATGGGCGCATTCTTAGTAGAAATCGAACTTGAGACAATTTGATCTTCACTTCATTTAAGATAGCAAACAAAATCATGGCCAGAATCTCATAATTGCAAGTCCACTTTCATATCATCTGTAGTAACCATGGCTATAAATTTCTAACCTCAAATTCAGGCAATAGAGAAAATGATTCAGCAATGCTCTTCAACAGCCTGAGCCATGGTCCTATACGGGGGTTAGGAGGTGCAGCCCAACCAGATTTTCCACCAGCAGGTGGCACCTCATCTTCTCGCAAATGAGGCACTCCTAAATGCGCATTAAAATGAAAAAAAAACATCTAAATCAACTTTGCAAATGTAATTAAATCATGGGGAAAAGCCCATTTGACAAAATCTCAGTACCAATTGGATGAACTGTGAGCGCAGGACGGTTTGAGACAGCAGTGTGCTTACTAAGGAAGATGACCTCATCGACTGTTTCACCTGTTACGGATTCCCATCTTCTGTCCAAATGATCTTCCAAGACAATTGGGTTGTCATGCTTCAAGAGCCTTAGTTCCTTATTCACAAAACTCGATATATTCTACACAAAATCGGAAATCCAGTTCACATGGATTCATTCCCGTTTGAGATGAATAGAAGTCTGAAATTGCGAATGAAACCTGGAAGGTAGGACCCGGGTGAAAACCGGGCATTGCCAAGAGGGCGGAAGCGGGGCCAATTGAAGCCGGGTCAGCGGTGGTCGCCACTACAAGCGTCACCATATCCCCTGGCGGTTTGGCGAAAATGCGTTCGAGATAACTTCTATTCGAGCTGAAATTGAAAAATGTTTGAAGATGTTTTGGGCATTAAGATAAGATGTTGGCGTTTTTTTGTTTTCAGAAATAAAACATGGATTGAACTTATTATAGTTTAAAGGGGCAATTTGATAATATAACTTTAAAAAAATTCTAATTTTGATATTTAACTTCCATAAAAAAAACATTTTGATTTTTAACTTTTTTATTTTTTATTTTTTCCAATTTTACCCTTAATAACCTTTTTACTTTTACTTTTTTTTTTTCTTTTTTTTTTCTTTTCCTCTCATTCACGGGTTGGTCCCCACCCACATGTCCCCATCCCATTTCCCAAACCCAATCACCTTTCTCTTCTTCCCCGTTTCCTTTCCACCGCGACCCCACCACCCTCCCTTCCCCCAACTGCCAGCCACCGAACTCGGAGGGAGACCCAACTGCCGCCACCGCCAACGACACAGCTCCGCTGAGACCCAGCGACGATACCTGAGACCCAACTAAGGCCCCGCAACGAGACCAACCGACCAGCATCTAAATGGGTACGTTCATTTCTATCATTCTCATTTCATTCACGTTGAAATGCTGTCAAAATGTTACGGTTGAAATGTTGGGAAATGCTACGTTTGAAATGCTGTCAAAATCGGTCCCCACGCCCCACGCCCAACCCCCACTCCCAACGCCCAATCCCTACGCCCCACGCCCAACCCCCACGTCCCACGCCCAATCATTCCTTACCCCCAATCCATATAGATTACCTAAACAATAAACCTAAACTAACCTCAGATCGTCGGGCTAGAAGCGTCCGAGGCTTGGCGATCGTCGAAGAGGCTGGCTGGAAGCGTCTTGGCTATCTCGTCGGGGCTCGAGGGGTTGGGCTTCTTGGCGAACGTCGGGGATGGTGGTTGGCGGAGTTCGAGCTTGGCGTCTAGGGCTGGGCGGGGAGAAACCGGATGGGGAGAAAGCGGGGGAAGAAGAAGTGTAACGGTGGGGGGGAAAGGGAAAGCAGGGGAAGAAGAAAAGAAAAGAAAAGAAAAGAAAAGGAAGAAAAAGAAAAGAAAAAAGAAAAAAAAAAGTAAAAAAGTTATTAAGGGTAAAATTGGAAAAAAATTTAAAAAAAGGTTAAAAATCAAAATGTTTTTTATGGAGGTTAAATATCAAAATTAGAGTCTTTTGAGGGTTATATTATCAAATTTCCCGTTTGAAGAACCACCTGATGTTAAGTTTTGTAATTGTTCTTATGGGCTACAATTGATAAATCTTGTGGGACAGTTTGTATGGTTTGAAAAACCACCCGATATCTTAAAGAAGCAATTCCGACTATTCATATGGTTTGAAGAGCCACCAGATGTTTTAGAGTTTCAACGTATCCTTCGACTATTGTCGTTCGCGGATGAACGAAGTGAAGGAGAGGGTAATGATACAAGGGGAAATAATATTTGGGTTATTGATAGAATAGTATAAATAGAATATTGGTTGTTTAGAAATTTATGAAATGATTTAGGTAAAAATTCTTGTTAAAATTTCTCTCTCTCATCCCTATTGTATTCTCTCTATGGGTTTTATTTCCTCCTTTTGATTCTTTATTACTCATTTCAATATAATTCTTCTATATTTTTATATTTAAGATTTATACATAATTCCACTACAAAGTATATATTTCATTATGAATGTATATATTATTTGTTATTATTATTGAGTTAGACACGTTTATTTAGAAATTAATAAATTAGTATGGTGTTTAATTAATTAAGAATAAATATATTATAGATGGTGGTTTGTTTTGAAATTAATAAATTAGGATTTTATTTAATTATGAATAACTATATTTTTAGTATATTATAGGAGGGAGTTGACCGGGCTGTTTATATCGATCCTAATTAATAAGCTTAGGAAATTATTTACATATATATTAGTATCAGGAGATTGATTCATCCGCTGGTAACCCTAAGGCTAAGGGTGACTCTGCCCCTGAAGCCAATCGACAAGACTCTAACAAGATCAAAGCAATTTAAAGTTCATTCGTTGTTAACGCTCATTCGTTGTTAACTTTCAATAAAATTATTATATGCGCGTTGTTCATGTCATATTTCCTGGCGTAGACATCTACTGAGGACTCGAAGTTAATAGGTGATCGAAAAACTCAAAAATCAAAAAAAAAAAAAAAACATATTCTATAGCTAGGCTTAATTGATAGACAAATCTCTTCCAAAATTAATTGTTTTATTTTAATATGGTTCAATGACTATAAATAAAATTTGTAGACTCGGAATTATTCTTAACAATTATAAAGTGGTAATAAAAATGAGTGTCTATAACTACATTTTGATTGAAAGTAAGAAAATATGTCGTCCAACCAAGAAAAAGGGAAAACATGTTTTTGGATCTTTAGGAGCCTTTCAGCACTTGTTCTTCCTCTTCTTCAGGAGTCTTTCAATACTTGGCCGGTCTTCCTCTTTTTCTTTTTTCTCTATTCATGTATAGATTTATTTATTTATTTTTGTCTTGTTTTTGTTGATTTGCATGGTTGTAAGTTTGTACTTGTTTTATACTAAGTTAGAAATTAAAATTTAAACATAACTTAAAAATCTAACAAAAATCAAAATATAAAACAAAACTAAAAAATCAAAACATAAAAAATATAAAACTCCAAAATCAAAACATAAAAAAATAAAACTCCAAAATCCAAACATGAAATCTAAAGCTCTATAAGTTAATTTTAATAAAACTCCAAAATCAAAACATAGAAAAACCATTAGAATAATTAGGAAGATTGATTCTTTCAACTCTATAAAATTTATTTTTCTATACATTATTTTTTTCACACATTTTCATGCATATCATTAATACACAAATTTTCTTACACACATTATAAATATATTAAAATGATTTAATAACTTAATAAATATGGTTATTTTATTTTATTAATATAAATTTGAAATTTAATATAATTATAACCATTTAATATTGAATAATTAAAAAAATTATATATATAACTAGATATTAAATTAAAATTCTATTAACAATAAATTTATTTGTATATATAATAAGGTTAATTTTATATAAAGTCTCACTATATAGTTTATTATTAGATATTAATGTGTGACAACATTTAACATATATTTCATATTATTTAAGAAGTCTAGTTACATTTGATAATGAAAGAAAACTGAAATGGAACTCCTTTTCCTCTTCCTCTCCTTTCTCCTCTTCCTAACCATCATGATAATCCTTTCTCTCCGGCTGGTTTTCTCCGGCAAGGACCAACTGCCACTGGGAGGACTGGCTTCCCTATTGTAGGAGAGACCCTTGAGTTCATGTCCATGGGCCGAAAGGGCACCCCAGAGAGGTTCTTCAAGGAGAGGATGGCCATGTACTCGCACAAAGTTTTCAAGACTTCGCTCTTAGCAGAGAAGACAGTTGTGTTTTGTGGCGCTTCGGGGAACAAGTTCTTGTTTTCGAACGAGAATAAACTTGTGACATCTTGGTGGCCGAGATCGGTCGAGAAGATCTTCCCTTCTTCTACATACACTTCGACTTCTGAAGAGTCGCTCAAGATGCGCAATCTTCTTCCCCGATTCTTGAAGCCCGACGCCCTTCAGAAGTACGTGGCTACCATGGACGTCGTCACCAGGTACAATTAAATTAATTCAGGTTGTTACCGGTTTGATTTGATCATTGACCTTACTAAAATATTGAAAACCATCTACTTCAATTTAGGTATATCTCAATTATTTTAAAAAAGATAAATAATAATAATAATAATAATAATATAGTAAAGCGTAAAGCGTAATAATGATGATAATGATAACTATGATAATCATACCTAAAATTTAAGTTTAATAAATGATCAAGTAAAGCGTAATAATGATAATGATGATAATGATGATAATCATACCTAAAATTTAAGTTTAATAAATTATCAAGTCGTTCTTTTTTAATTATTTTTTTTTCTTTTACCATAAATATATATATATATATAAATAATATTTTGATTAATATAAAAATTAACTAATTAGTAATAAATATTAAATATAATATATATATGCATACACAAAATAATAAAATTATTTCAGCAATATCAAGTGTTTTAGCGGTTAAAGTGTTCACATTTAATGTCAAATTTTAAACAAATGATACGAGGCATTTAAAAGTGTGAGATCGGAATTAATAATTAGTTTGGCGAGCATTTGAAAGTGTGAGTTCACGAGATGGAGGTTGGATAATTAATGGTTTGTCGAGTGTGCTGTCGGAATTAGTGGTTGGTTTGGAAAACATTTTAAAGTGTGAGGTCACGAGATAGAGGTCAGGTGATGGGTGGTTTGACGGCCGAAAGAATAAAGAGGCATATAAAAAATTGTGAGTCACGAGATGGGAGTCAGTTGGGGGTTAGTAGTTGGGTTTTGACGATGGATAAGAGATGTGTGACCAATTGAGATTGGTTGTTGATTTGTTGAAGTGAGAGTAAAAGAGATGTCAACTAAGATTGGTGAGTGGTTTGTCGAAGGATGAAGAGGCCTATGAAAAAGTATGAATCACAAGATTATGATCAGTGAGTGATTTGTCGAGAGGATAAAGAGACATATAAAAAAGTTTGAGACACAAGATGATGGTCAATTGGGAGGTTAATGATTTGTCAAGAGGATAAAGAGACATATAAAAAAGTTTGAGTCACAAGATGATGGTCAATTGGAAGGTTAATGGTTAAGTTTGATGAGAGATAAGGGGTGTGCCTTCAACTGAGGTCGACTAAGATTAGTATGTGGTTTGCGATGGGATAAAAAAAACATATGAAAAAATGTGAGTCAAAAGATGTTGGTCAATTGAGGGTTAAGTGGGTGTCGATGATAAATATATGTTAACATTAAGATTAAAATAAAACTTAATTTTTACAAATTAAAACAAATTTTAAATTAGTTAGATTTGAATAATATTAATTTTATCTAAAATATTTATAGATAAAATTATTTATATATATTTATTATTTAAAATTTAAAATATTTTAGCACAATTAGATATTTTTCTTAGACTTACAATTAATTACTTGTAATAAGAATGTGGAGAAACCAAACCATCATTATATAAGTAAAACATCATAGCTTAATTATCCTAAATTAAAGAAGGTCTTAAATTGACTTAAAGCTCAAGTACTCTCTTATTTAATGCTTAACCATTGATCTTTATTATAAGTTAAATAATTTTTATTTCTTTTTTTAAGCAAGAAACCATTTCATATATTCATGTTAGAATTTCATTATTTATATAATCTGTTATAATATTTAGTTAAAACAAATATTTGAAAAATAATAAATGAAATTGTCTAACAGGAGTCATTTAGACACTCATTGGAACGGCCACAAGAAAGTCATAGTCTTTCCTCTAGCAAAGAAGTACACTTTTACCCTCGCCTGCCGACTTTTCCTAAGCGTCGACAATCCCACCGAAATCGCCAGATTTTCCGACCCTTTCCATTTATTGGTCGCTGGAATTCTATCAGTCCCAATAAACTTCCCGGGCACAAAGTTTAACAAGGCAATAAACGCAACAAAAACGATAAGGAAAGAGATGATCCGGATCATCCGGCAGAGGACGGTGGATCTCGCGGCAGGAATCGCGATCCCGGGACACGATTTTCTAACCCACATGCTCATTACCACGGACGAGAATGGGCAGTTCATGAAGGAAATGGATATCGCAGACAAGATCATTGCAATGTTAATTGGCGGCCATGACACTACCAGCGCCACCATTACCTTTATTCTTAAGTATCTCGCAGAGCTTCCAAGAGTCTACGATAAAGTTCTTCAGGGTTGACAATCTTGTTGTTTTTGTACCCAAAAAAATGTTGAGTTTTGAATGAATGCTATGTTTTCAGAGGTAGAAGAGTTGGCAATGGAGAAGAAAGGCGGGGATCTTCTGAATTGGGAGGATTTGAAGAAGATGAAGTACTGTTGGAACGTGGTTAATGAAGTCCTGAGAATGGCGCCGCCAGTCCAAGGGACTTTCCGAGAAGCTTTAACTGATTTTACTTACGCTGGTTTCTCTATTCCCAAGGGATGGAAGGTAACATTCTTTTTTTTTTACACGAGTTTATTTTTGGGATGACTACATTGTTTTTAATGAGAATCGAATCTACATGCACGCACAGTTATACTGGAATGCGAATACAACGCATAAGAACCCTAAATACTTTTCGGAGCCAGAAAAGTTTGAGCCGTCAAGATTCGAAGGAAAGGGACCGATTCCTTTCACCTATGTGCCATTTGGTGGGGGGCTGAGGATGTGTCCGGGAAAAGAGTATGCGAGGTTGGCGATATTGGTGTTCATGTATAACATAGTGAGGAGGTTCAAATGGGAGAAGGTAATTCTTGATGAGAAAATTGTAGTTGATCCCATGCCTATGATGGCCAATGGTCTTCCCATTCTTCTCTACCCACATTAAAGGATGAATGAATAATAATGTGCAATTATGGAAACACTTAAATCGTGGTCATTATGTGTTTATCTTGTTGTTTTATTTTTTTATTTTGTCCTCTTTAAGAATAAAATGTGTTACAAGTATTATATTCTTATAATGTTTGGAAAAGCTTGTGTTTGTATAGTATTTTTAGTTTATTTATTTGAATTTTATCCAAATAATTGAACATCAAAGAATTTGTTAAACTTAATAAATTCAAAGTAAAAATAATATAACTCAATTGCAACTCGTATCATTGTTTGTTCGTCTAACTAGGTTGTAATATAAAATACTATATATATAGTTAACATTCTATTGGAGAAATTGTGAACTAGATAAAAATGTTATATTTTATTGATCTTTGTTGATTATATATATTGTGATGTACAATTTTTTTTTTTTTTTATATATATAATTGAGAGCTTTTTATTATCAATTGCGATGATTTGTGTACACCTTTTGATTTATCAATAAAAATTCTACATTAAATTTTGTCTCAAATAGAATAATATAAAATGATTTGACACATTTATTAGTATTTTCCTACAGAAACATGAATTAACTATAAGTTTCAATGTCTATTGTAAAATTAAAACTTGACCATCATCTACATATGATTTTGCTGAAATATTCTAGTGCCTAGATTAAAATTGAAATTATATAATAATTAGTGTCTTAATTAACATATATACTCATTTTGAAATATAACTTAAATATTAGCTTATAGAAATGGAGAACAAAGCTGATTAATTAATATGGTATAGTCTTCATTTTTTTTCAGGCTTATACATAAAATATTCAGATTTCTATAATCATCATCGATATCGTTACATCTCAATGATTTTGCAATTGTCAAACCAAACCCTAGTTGTTAGTTGTTATTTGTAGTTCAAATAGTTGAAACAACATTTGTCAATATTCTATATCTGGTGCTACCAAAGAAAAATCAATGTAAGAAAATAATTGACAAAGCTATATATATATACATATATATATATATATATATGTGTGAAAGTAATTAAAAACCATGTCAAATCGACTATCATCAAAATGTCAAATTGTGATGGTTAATTTTATCCTACAAATTTATTCAATCAAACTAAATATTATTTGGTGTGTGAGTAGAAAATAGAATATTGATGTAACCTTTGTCATTATCATCAATATAAAAAATGACAATTTCAAAATAAAAAATATGTCAAACCAAATAGAAATTTTAATTAAACTAGCATGTATTCCGTGTATTTACACGAGTAATAATATAAAAAATAATAAAAAAAATATTACGGTAAAATTTTTATAGGCAGGTCAACCCACAATCCGACCCAAGTATCCATTTACTCTCACATATATCCAAATTAACCACAGCTCTCGACCCGGTAATTCGGACACTTTAAAAATTAAGCATTATATATATAGATTAGTTAGTTAAAAAGTTGAACTTATATTTGTTAAAATGTCACGCGTTTATCAAATTTTGGGTTAAATTTAAAATATAAAATGTTATTAGCTTAGTTGGTTAAAAGGTTGTACTTGTTTTGTTAGGTTGCAAGTTCGAACCATACCTATAGTATTTTTAATTTTATTTTTAACCGTTTTAAGTTTATGGGCGGGTCAACTCACAATCCGACCCAAGTATCCATTTATTCTTACATATATCCAAATTAACCACAGCTCTCAACCCGACAATCCGGACACTTTAAAAATTAAGCATCATTATATATATATATATATTAATTAGTTAAAAAATTGAACTTATATTATTAAAATGTCACGCGTTTATCAAATTTTGGGTTGAATTTAAAATATAAAGTGTTATTAGTCTAGTTGGTTAAAAGATTGTACTTGTTTTTGTTATGTTACAAGTTTGAACCATACCTATAACATTTTTAATTTTATTTTTAACCGTTTTAAGTTTATGGGCGGGTCAACCCACATTCCGACCCAAGTATCCATTTACTCTCACATATATCCAAATTAACCACAGCTCTCGACCCGGTAATCCGGACACTTTAAAAATTAAGCATCATTATATATATAAATCTGTATTACATAAGTAACTATTATTATTTTTTATTTATAAAATTAACACGATTTTCTCATTATTCCTAGCTACTTTAACTTAGTGGAAATCGAACCACTATTATATTATAAATTATAATTGAGTTCAAAATAATGATATAAATAATATTTTTAAATAAGATAACAAAAATAATTAAATATAAATTATCTGTATAATTATCATTCAATCCAAAGTTATCCAAATAAAAGAATAATATCAATCTTTACTCATTTCCAAACAAAATACGTAAATGTTGTATTTCCAAATAATTGAATGTTTGATGAGTAAAGAATTGCTATCATTTTTCTAGTTGAAATGAGCCTAAAATTTAACCAATTTTATTTGAATTATTGAGGAATATATATAATTGTTACATCTAACGAGTGCCGGCCCAAGTTTTGGTTGCCCCAGACTAAAAAACGTTAATTTTGACAACTAAAAAAAGGTTTGGTGAAGTTAAAATCCATGATCAGATAAAAAGAATTGTTTACATCTTAAACTAGGCAAAATTTATTTATGCTTAGAAAAATTATAGAAATGTCTTTTTTGTTTAATAAAATCTAGTCTGGGCAATATCCAGGACCGACCATCATCTAACTATATATATATATATATATATATATATAAAATTTTATTTTAAATTATTCTTTTCATATATATTTTTGTTTTCAATTTTACTCTGTAAATTTATTTTTATTTGTAATAATTAGACTATTTTAAGTAGAGTAAAATGAAAACTTAACTACAAATATGAACAATTTTTATTTTATAATTGAAATTTAAATCCTATTAATAACTAATTTAAAAGGTATTGATCACTTAATGTTGGAACTAGGTTTGTTTCTCAAATTTGAATTAGAGCTTATTTTAACTACTAAATTCATTTAGTCTTTAACTCACTCTCAATTCATTATCACCAAGAGATAGTTGTCTTTTGGTGTAAGTTTTGTCTTGCCGGTTGATTCATGTATATTACAATATTATATTTTATATTTCATAATTTATATCATATTATTTATATTTTAACTATATGAATATTGAATATTTTTCTCTCCTCTAAAATTAATATTTTGGACCTGGGTATATTTATTTTAAACTAGGAAGATTTTCACGCGATACACACGGATAAAAATATAAATAAAATAAATTTAATAAAATAATAATAATAATATGTATTCAATGTTTAAAATTCGTAATAAATCACGAATAATATATTAAAATAAAAATATAACACTCTCATTCCACATTTTATTCAATAAAATAATTTATCTTCTCACAAATCTCATCATATATTTTCCGAATGAACTTCTCATTCTAGTGACCTTACACTTTCACTTTGGTCAATTAAATATTTGATTAATATTTTTTTATTAATATTTAGGATCGTGAACTCACACTTTAGTTTATCAAATATTTGATTCATATTTTTAACCACTTTCAATTGATACCGACTTATTATCCATCGGCAAACCACATGTCAATTACACTTTGTTAAAGGATTGTACTTGTTTTCTTAGGTTGCAACTTCGAAACATACATATAGTATTTTTAAGTTTATTTTTAACCGTTTAAAGTTTATGGGCGAGTTAACCCACAATTCGACCAAAGTATCAATTTATTCTCACATATATATCCAAATTAACAACATCTCTCAACCCGGCAACTCGGACACTTTGAAAATAAAACATCATTATATATATATATACTAGTTAGTTAAAAAATTGAACCGCGTTCATCAATTTTGGTGTTGAATTTAAAATATAAAGTCTTATTAGCTTAGTTGGTTAAAAAGTTGTACTTGTTTTGTTAGGTTGCAAGTTTAAAACATACATATAACATTTTTAATTTTATTTTTAACCGTTTGAAATTTATGAGCGGGTCAATCTACAATCCGACCCAAATATCATTTACTCTCACATATATATTCAAATTAATCACAACTCTCGACCCAACAATTCGGACACTTTAAAAATTGAGCACCATTATATATATACTAGGAAGATTCTCGAGTGATACACACGGATAAAATTATAAATAAAATAAATTTAATAAATTTAATAAAAATAATAATAATATGTATTCAATGTTTAAAATTCTTAATAAATCACAAATAATATATTAAAATAAAAAAATAGAACGCTATCATTTCACATTTGATTCACTTCGTTAAAACAACTTATCTTCTCACATATAAAATTATATATTTTTTTCCGAATGAACATCTCATCTCGTGACCTTACACTTTCATTTTGGTCAATCAAATATTTAATTCATAATTTTTAATATTTAGCATTGTGACCTCACACTTTGATCAATCAAATATTTGATTCATATTTTTTTAACCACTTTTAATTGGTACCGGCTTATTATCCCTCGACAAACCACATCCCAATCACACTTGGTTAAAGTGTTGTACTTGTTTTGTTAAGTTGCAAGTTCGAAATATACATATAGCATTTTAATTTTATTTTTTAACTGTTTTAAGTTTATGGGCGGGTCAACCCACAATCTGACTCAAGTATCAATTTACTCTCATATATATCCAAATTAACCACAACTCTCGACCCGGCAATCCGAACACTTTAAAAATTAAGCATCATTATATATATAGATTAGTTAGTTAAAAATGTCATCCGTTCATCAAATTTGGTGTTGAATTTGAAACATAAAGTGTTATTAGTCTAGTTGATTAAAGGGTTGTACTTGTGTTGTTAGGTTATAAGTTTGAAACATACATATAACATTTTTAATTTTATTTTTAACCGTTTTAAGTTTATGGCGGGTCAACCCACAATCCGACTCAAGTATCTATTTACTCACATATATTCAAATTAACCATATCTCTCGACCTGGCAATCTGGACACTTTAAAAATTAAGCATCATTATATATATATAGACTAGTTAGTTAAAAAGTTGAACTTATATTGTTAAAATATCTCGTGTTCATCAAATTCGGTGTTGAATTTAAAATATAAAGTCTTATTAGCCTAGTTGGTTAAAAAGTTATATTTGTTTTGTTAGGTTGCATGTTCGAAACATACATATAGCATTTTAATTTTAATCGTTTGAAGTTTATGAGCGGGTCAACCTACAATCCGACTCAAGTATTAATTAATTACTCTCACATATATATTTAAAATAACCACAACTCTTAACCTGACAATCCGGAAACTTTGAAAATTATATATTTATTTATTTATTGTAATAATTGTAATAATGTGAATTTGAAGAGTCATTTTAAACTTTAACAAATATATATATACATATATTTTAATATTAATATTTCAGATATTGGGTTTGGGTTTTACACACTCCATATCCCCGAACCCAATCGGGTAATCTTTTTCACTCTCTGATTCGATCCTAAACCTGATTTAAAATACTCGAACCCGACCATAGAGTATTGACAGGTATCGGGTATACGGGTACCCATTATCAACCCTAACTCGAACTATCAAAATTTTAGAATTTGAGATTATTTTTAAATGGACAAAATATCAGTCATCTTATTTTAACGTATCATTTTCTTTTTTCTAATTAATTTGTTTCATATTTAAATAAAAAGATATTTAGAGACATTTTGGATGTATTTTTTAAAATTGATTATTGTTTTTTATATTTACGTATTGTAATTTATCGAAATTTGTTTGAATTACTAAAAAAAATATATAATCTAATGAAATATTTGAAAAAATTTGAATATTTGAGATAGATTTTTATATGTATTTTTAAAAAAACTTTATAACGACGTAATTTTATATATATACTGTCAAATGAGTATTTATATATATATATATATATATATATATATATATATATATATATAATGTCTTAAAAGTTATGTAATTTTAATTACACAACTATATAATTTATTTATTGTTTTTTTCTAAATAGGACCGTAACTGCCCAAATCACTATAACAAACCCCTCTACTAATCAATGGATAACGATTATTCTCTTCCAATCAACAAAATGATCAATAAGGATTAAAATAAAATTATTGAAGAAGACACTTGAAATAAGACTATATATTAGAGATTTAGAAGAATGAGTCTCTAATATAGAAAATATGAAGATACAAAGGGTAAAAAGTTGGAGCATCCCACCCTGGCTCGTCCACAACAAGCATATATATATATATATATATTCTCAACATCTATTAGACAACACCAAGAACCTATGTCATACATTCTCAACTTATAATAAAACAATGGCCTAATTGTTATTAGGGCTCAAACTTAGATTGTATTCATAAAGGGGCTCAAACTTTAAATTGTGTTATATGAGGCTCAAACTATTAAAATTTTAGTCGATTGAGGCTTTTCCCAAATGGACAAAATGTTCGTCGTCTTATTTTAACGTATCATTTTTGTTTTTCTAATTACTTTGTGACGTTTTTAAAATGAAATGATATTTATAGACATTTTTTTAATTAAGTATTGTTTTTGATATTTACGCATTTTAATTTGTCAAAATTGATTTTGGTGACTAAAATAATGTGTGATCTAATGAAATATTTGAGAAAATTCGAATAGATATAGATTTTGTATTTTGTTTTCAAAAAGTTTCATAACATAATTTTGTGTAAGGTATACCAATTTGGATATTTGGATGTATATGTCTTAAATTGAGTGTTTTTCCAAAATATATGTGTTCAAAATTTAAGAAAAGGTAAATACTAAGTTAAAATAAAAACCTACGTTTATTCGTTTGTGCGAAGCCTTAAACGATTAAAATTGTAATAGTTGAAACTTGAAACTTCATATAGCACAATTCAAAATTCGAGTCAAACTATCAAAAATTTCAAGTTTGACCAAATAACAATTCATCATAAATTAAAATCATACCAATATAAATAAGATATAAGAAACCAATGATGTTGTCCATCATCCAAAAGCCCCTCAATATCTAATAATTAAAATTATACCAATATAAATAAGATATGAGAAACCAATGATGTTGTCCATCATCAATATTACATGGTAATTAGATCATCTAAGGAATCATATATAGTCAAATTCTACCAATCAAATTTGGTCCATATCTAAAACCTTGTTGTTTATAAGCATAACTCCACCAAAAAGGATATTGTACTATTCAATAAAGAGACAAATGATAAATACACATTGTATACAAAAATTTCAAATTATTAAGACTTTCTCAAGTACTATACAATGATCAAATGATAATATCATCATAATCACATAATCTTACGAAAACATAGTAGTCAAATTAAAGCATAAAAGTCATTTGTGGTCCTGCAACCAAGTTGTTTATACCTAACTCATTCTAGAAAAACCATAAAAACAAAGACTGTGCAAGAAAATGTCATATACATATATGGAGCTTAATTAAAAGATATATAAACTAGCATAAAAATGTCAAATTGCGACCACAAATTCTTCACAGGAAATGATTTGATTATCAAACCTTATGTTTGATAGGAGAGAAAATTTGAAAAGTAATGACATGGCCCATTTGATTAAAAAAAATAATAATTTTTTTTTTCTCTTCTCACCCTTATAATTTAATAATTTAAGGTATGTTAAATTTTCATTCTTACACAAATATTTAAAATTTTAACCATTCAAAATTATCCACTGCACAAACAATATTGAACTAGAAAATTTTGAAATTTTTTATTTTGTTTATTTTCTTAATATAATTATTTAATATATTTCAAATTATTTAAATTGAAATATATTAAATAATTATAATTACAAAACTTACATTAAATATATGTCAAATATAAATTATAATTTAAAATATATTAACTAAATATATTTACAAAATAAAATAATTTTATTTTTTTAATTATTTTAATATAACTATTCAATATATTTCAAATTATAATTAACATAAATTTGTTTTCATTAATGTTATAATTACTTAATATATTTCAAATTATTTGAATAATTATATTTGAATATATTAAATAATTATAATTTTAAATATTTTAAATAATTATAATTTAAAAACATACATTAAATATATTTCAAAAAAAATTATAATTTTAAATATATTAAATAATTATATTTAAATTATAAAGAAAATAAAAAAATAAAAAATTTTGAATTTTTTTATTTTGTTTATTGTTTTAATATTTTTCAAATTATAATTACATAAATTTAATTTCCTCCTAATTTTATAATTATTTAATATATTTCAAATTATTTAAAAACAATTAGGTTTGAAATATATTAAATAATTATAATTTAAAATATATTAAATCATTATAATTTCAAATATATTAAATCATTATAATTTCAAATTTTACATTAAATATATCTCCAACATAAATTAAAATTTGAAATATATAAATTAATTATTTTTACCAAAAAAAAGTTTTGAATTTTTCTTATTGCTATATTTTTATATAATTATTTAATATATTTCAAATTATAATTATCATAAATTTATTTTCATCATTAAAATAATTTTAAATATTTCAAATTATTTAAATAATTATAATTTGAAATATATTAAATAATTATAATTTCAAAACTTATAAATATATTTCAAACAAAAATAATAATTTTAAATATATTTAAAAAAATAGCAATTTTTATTTTTTAATATATTTTAAATTATAATTAACATAAAATTTATATTCATGTAAATATTATAATTATTTAATATATTTTAAATTATAATATATTCATTACTCTTTTATTTTTTATTTAGAGTTAATGCGAGAGATATTTCCTTCCTTATAAATCTAAATTTAGTAAGATTACTTTTAATTTTTAAATTTTTAAATAATTATTTAATATATTTCTAGTTATAATTTATGTTTTAAATATATGTAATATATGTTTTGAAATTATAATTATTTAATGTATTTACATTATAATTATTTAAATAATTATTTAATTTATATTAAATATAATTATAACAGTTAATTTATGATTGATATAACTAATTTGTTAATTTTTTAAAAACACAATTCAATGTGATGTGATTAAATGTTTTTTATTTTTTCAATTTATGTTAAATATATAAATTGAAATATATTAAATAAACTTAATATATGTCAAAACATTTTAAATAATTTATTTTTTATTTTGTTTATTTTTTAATATAATTATTTAATATATTTTAATTATAATATATATGTTTGAAATATATTTATTATAAGTTTTGAAATTATAATTATATAATATATTCAAAATTATAATTACTTCAAAAATTATTTAATATATTTATAATATAATTATTTAAATAATTTAAAATATATTAAATAATTATAACATTGATATGAAAACAAATTTATATTAGTAAATATATTTCATACATAAATTATAATTTAAAATATATTAGATAATTATATTAAAAAATAAATAAATAAAAATTTTAAAAATTATTTATTTATTAATATAATTATTTAATATATTTAAAATTATAATTTGTGTATGAAATATATTTATTAATATATTGGTTTGACCCAACTAAATAAAATAGTGTAGAGAGATTTTTTTTGTTCGATTTATATTAAAAATAATACAAATTGTAATTGTGTTTTAAATGATAAAATAATAATTGTTTTGTTTAAAAAAATATTTAAAAATATAGAATTACAATTTTGATTTAAAAAAATAAAATTGAAACCGTAAAGTTATATAAAATTACATTGAATTTAATTGAAATGTTAAATCTTAGTATTAAAGGATCTCCTAATATAAGAATTAGAATGGAATATCTCAATTCCCATTCTAATGTTAGAAATATTTTCAGTATTACCAAACATGGAGAAAACATTAAAGGAAATGAAGAAATAAATAATGACAATCATGAATTAATTGGTGATTTTATTTAATGCATTATATTTTTAACGATATAAAATCTCATCATCTTTAATATATCATATAATCTCACATTATCTATTATTTCTCTATAACTTTAAGAGATAATTCTCTGGATATTTTTTTTTTAAAATTCGATTATCGATTCAGGTATTTTGTTAAGTTTGTTGCGCAGTAATTTTATTGTTGTATCATAAACTTCAACAAATTAAAGACGATCGAACTATTTTAGGAAAATGTACTAAATACATGTCTTCAATTCTTAATTTTTTTTAACATTTTTACTTTATTTTATTTATGTGTAATATTGAATTATTATATATTTTCTGTATTAAAAAAAAGACACTTAACAATAAATATATATATATATATCATGAAAAAAACTTTATTCATGACTAAAAAATCTTGATCATTAATTAAAAAATATTATTTTTATTTTTAAATAAAAAAAATAATAAATAATTTTTAAATATAATAATAAAAATATTTAATTTCTAATTTCTAATTTTTACCGTTTTGGGGCGAATTCTAAGATATATTGTAATTATCTTCCGGCACCATCATATTTTGCCACCCGGTTGGATTATTACGCTTGAACTATCGAAAACTTTCATATTTGGGATCAAAATCAGCGAAAGTGTTTGGATTATTATTGTAGTTATCCATAATAATTTAGTATTAATTATGATAATTATAAAATAAAGAGGATAATTAGTAAGAAATAGAGAAAATGGTGATTTTTTTTTTGCTCCGAAATATAACAAGAGTGGTATCTATTTATAGATCTCGAAAAATTATTAATTTTGGTATATATTTTATTTATTTTTTTAATTATAAATAATGCTAAAATCGGGTTTTAAAGATAAGAGATAAAAAAAATATGGGCAACCAATCGGAGACTGACAAATAGAAGCATTTTATTGGATAATTTGGTTGTGATTTTTGTCAAAATTTGACAAAAAGCAAGATGCAATGAACTGATTGTGGTTTTGATCATTGAATGACCAACCAATTAGTCATGATAAACTCACACAATCAACGACAACCGGCATCATGACCCATTTTTGGGTCATGGATAGTCATGCTCTTAGGCCATCTCCAACCCAAATACCTATTTTCAAACTCAAAATGCAGTAAACATCTCATCAAATGGTAATTCATCTCCAACCCAAAACCCAAACTCAAACTCAAAAGAATATTTTAAGAATATTTCTTTTTATAATAATTTTTAATTTTTTTAATATTATTTATATATTTATCTAAAATTACAAATTGAACTCATAAATTTACAACAACTTATTAATTACTTTTAAATTCTAATTATAAATCAATTATTTATACAATATTGTTTATTATTATAAATTTATAATACTTAAAAAATATAAAATTTAAATATAAATAAATTTAAATATAAATTAATCATATAAACAAATTAAAATTATCATGAATTAAACATATAAATAAATTAAAATATAAATAAATTATATAAATAAATTAAAATATAAATAAATAGAATAGGTAAACAAATTAAAATATAAATAAGTTAAGTAATTAATTAAAAACAAACTAAAAGAACTAAAATGAAAGTTTTGAAAAGTTTTGAGTATGTGAACAGTGTCCCTGCAAATTTGGGTATGGAAGAGAGAGAATTTGCAGAAAAACTCAAAATGCAGTTGAGTTTGCAGGTGGGTTGGAGTTAGAGGGCTAAAATCTATTATGGAGATGGGTTTGCAGGTGGGTTGGAGATGATCTTAGGAATGTTGTGAAAAAATCATAAAGATCAATTTGAATTATTTTTATCAAATAGGTTCGAACTTTGAATTATATTATATAGGACTTTAACTCTCACATTTTAATAATTTAAGTTTTCATCACAAACGAATAAACATCCCTATCAGAAGACTTTAAGATGATATTTTAATTTTTTAAATTAATTTACCACATTTATAAAAAAAAGAAATTGTAATTCTATATTTTTTTTAATTTTCCAATTATTTTCCATCCTTACATATTTTTATAAAACATTCAAACTATATTAAGCAATATTGAACGTATATATCTCAAAAAATACTTAATTTAAAATATAAATACGTTAAAATTTATAAACTTTACACAAAATTATGTAATTAAAAAAAAAATTAAAAAATAATAAAAAATCTGTATCTATTCAAATTTTTAATAGAATACACATTTTTTAAGTTAATCAAGCAAACATAACAAAAAAATTAAAATACATAAATACCAAAAATAATATATAATTTTAAAAGAATACATATAAATCTAAATCATCTCTAACTTGAAAAATTAATAAAAAATAAAAATAATAAGTTAAAATAAAATAAATAACATTCAGCCAATCCCCATCTAATGTATGTTGGGGCAAGATAAGTTATTTCCCAACTCTGCACCATTTGAAAAAATAATATAAAATTACTTTCTTTAAAATTTTATATTTTCTTCTAAAATATTTTATATTTATAAAACTACATTTTCTTTTTAAAGGTACAGCTGATCCATGCATCACTTAATGAATGTGAACATAATAGTATATTTAAAAAAATTATTTGATCGAAGATAGTATTTTAGATTTAATGGAGATTTTATGTATATTTTGATTCATATTGCAAAAACATGTTAGTTTGAATATGGTAGCAACACTTTCATTTCAATTATTGGTCTTTTAAATATAATAAGGACTAAAAAGACCGGTAATAATTCGTCAAATTTTAATTTCATTTTATAACTGTAACTTTTTTTTAATATTATTTTTGTAAATAAATTTTATTAAAAATTATACAACTAAATAATAACAAAACTCAGTGCCAACAATTTATATTTCCTAAAGAATAATCAAATTGTTAAAGTAAACAGCATTTTGAAATGTTTAAATACTAAGTAATTAGTGTATTATTTTCAATAAAATTAGTAGCACAAAACTTGGAATAAGTCAGATCAATTAAAATTTAAAATTCAATTTTATAAGTGAAATTCTTTTTGTTAAATGCAACTAAGTATTAACAAAACCTTCATACTTAAATAAAATCTGATAGATACTCCAAAATGCATTAACACAAACTAAAGTAGAAAGAAAAATAACAATACAAAATCATTAGGGTT
The DNA here is from genome assembly GCF_907164915.1 of Impatiens glandulifera. Classification (NCBI taxonomy): domain Eukaryota; kingdom Viridiplantae; phylum Streptophyta; class Magnoliopsida; order Ericales; family Balsaminaceae; genus Impatiens; species Impatiens glandulifera. The sequence continues at coordinate 10,710 of NW_025919462.1, read as the reverse complement.
TTAGTTTCATCTGTTTTAACAAAAACTCAGAACATTGATGAAGTAATTTCAGAAACCTCTGTTACCACTTGATCAAATTCAGCCTTGAGCTTCTCTTGTTCCTCTTTACCCAGTTCACCTTTTGCAGGCTTAGTTTGGATTAGGACACAGCATGTAGGCCTCTTAGTTGAACCAGCATTTGCAAGTTCCTGCAATAATTACACAGTTATTTTCAAACCCAAATTATAAAAATCATACATAAAACTGCATTTATTTGAATATTGGGTGTAAAACAAAGTTGGGTTATTTAAAAATCAGGTTGCTCTAGAGTAAAATGAAATTAGGTAGTGTAAAAAAAATATAAAGATTTAGGCATTTTGGTTGATGAATGGGTAATGAATATAAAACCAAGACTTAAATTAAGTATGAAAGGTGGAATAGAATATAAACATTTTAAGTTCTAACATGTAAAACTAAAGAGAAGAGAAGTCAGAAAAATTCTTACTTCCTTTGATGTAACATAAATATAGGGAATTTCAGAGTCTTCACATAGGATTGGAACATGAGTTATCACATCAATAGGTGAAATGTTTCCTGCTATGATACACAATCTGCATTTAACCAACAATAGGAACAAAATGAGATCAACAATCCATTTAAAACATCAGCTACCAATCAATTGGTTTAAAACTTGAAATATAATAAACAATAGGATTTTTAAGCATCAAAAGTTGAAACTGGTTTCAAACATCTATGATACACAATCTGCATTCACCAAACAAAGGAACATAATGAGAAAAACTACCCAGTTGATACATCAGCAACCAATCAATTGGTTAAAAACTCAATATATTATAATAGAACAATGGGATTATAAAGCATCAAAAGTAAATACTGGTTTCAAAAATTCATGATACACAATCTGCATTTAAAAACAATCCAGTTGATACATCAGCAACCAATCAAATGGTTTAAAACTTATTATAAAACAATAGGATTTTTAAGCATCAATAGTTGATAATGGTTTCAAAAATCTAGGATACACAATCTACATTTACCAAGAAAATGAACAAAATGAAATCAAAACAAGAGGGTTTTTAAGCATCAAGAGTTGAAAATGGTTTCAAAAATCTGAAAATACTATAATGCATAGTGTCTCCCATCATTTACTCTGTTCATCAATCTATTTGCACAAATTACCAGCCGTTAATTATTCTTTATTATAAACTAACCAGCAAGTAAATTTGAACTGATATAAACAACTTACCCTTTGTTTCCACGACGGATGCTTTTAACTACCTCCTTAACTCCTCTTTTAAGACATTTATGTTCTGCAGCTGTAGAACAAAAGTAACAACGAGTAATCAGAACTAATACCCACTATATAAAACCTTAAACTATCTTCTACAATGAGAAATGTATAGATACCTCGGCGGACAAGCTTGAAAGCTTTCTTAGTGAGCTTCTTCCCAGCAAGAGGTTTAGCAATGGGTGCGAGAGTTATCGCCATCTTCTTCTTCTTGTCATCCTTCTGTGCCGATCTTTCCGCTTCGCTATCGCTTCCCATATTCTCTCTCACTAAAATCAAACTTCGTAGAGGCGGTAGGGTTTTGCTGCAAATGAAAGGGTTTTAGCCTATTTGTCATTTTTTTAGGTTTTTATATAACCTAGTTTTTAGGTTTACAATAATCTGTTGGATTTGGGCCGATTATTCTCGAATGTTCAGCCCATATATTAATACAATTTAGTTTGTTTTGTTAGGATATTTAAACTACAATAATTATTAAATAAATACATTTTTAATTTAAAATAATTTATTAATTTACTTCAACTTATAAAATAAATATTATTTGAAAACTATAATAAAAGTTAAAAGTTATTTTGAAATATTTTATAAGATTAACAATTTTAATATATATATACTGTTATTTAGAATATATATAATACTTTTTCTTTTCAAATTATATATTTTAATAATATATTATAAATAGAATTTGAAATATAAATTAAATTATTAAAAGATTTCAAAATAAAATAATTTTTTGAAGTGTTTTAGTCTAAATTATTATTACTTTTTTGTATTTGTTTATTAAATATTTCAATAATTATTTTAAATAAAATTATATATTATATTATTTTTATTTTATTAAGATATTTAAAATAAAAATAAAAATTCACTAATTTTAAAAATTATATATTAAACATAAAATTAGTATAACTAAGGTGGTCAATTATAATCTAGTATGCGATTTTGATCGAATTATCATGTTGAACCTTGATTCTTGGAAGCTGAAGAACTCATTAATTTAATCTCACATGAATATAAATAAACACAATTAAATATATAATATTATTAATATATTAATTGTATTAATATTTTAAATATTTTTAATGTATTATCTAAAATATTATTTAAAAAATATAATATTAATTTTGCCCTAACTAGATTTCTTGAAATTGAATGAGTTGGGAATTGTAGTAGAAAAGGCATATATTATCTTGATCCACCACATTATCATTCCTATATATAAATTAAATTCTCAAAATTTATCACCACCGAATCAAACAAAAATTGAGTAGTAAAAAGTCTACAAAATCTTCTGTCACATTAAAATATCTTAGAGATGTTTTTGGAATGATTTTAATTACATGGGTTGTTTTTCTAGAATTCAAAAATGTTTTTAAATTGAAAAAAAATAATGAGCAATAATGGAGAGAAATGTAACAAAATAAAGAATAAGAAAACGTTTTTTATGAAATATTTTTTAGTGTTACAAAATCGAAGTTAAAAAAATATTTTTTAAAAGGTATATGAACTAAACATATACTAGTTGAGAGATAAGGCTAGAAACAAAGAGCAACTCATTCGAGTATTTTTGTTTTTAACTCTTTATTTACATTTTTTTTTCTTATAAATTTATATTCTTTGTAACCACACTAATAATACATTCTTAATACACATCAATTTCTGTATTTTTTTTATATAAAGTTTAACTTTTTAACTTGGTATCATAGTCATTACTCGATTTTAACAAATATATGTATCCATGACCTTTTTTTCCTCCACTTTCACTTTAACCATTCATCTCTTTCACAATCTCACTTCAATTAAACTACTTGATCACAAAAATTTTCTTATTTGAGAATTATCAAATTTTACTTAGGTTATGGCATTTATTCATACTTTACTAGAAATAAATCTTCCCAAACACAGAGATTGACACCCCACTATCACTGACCCAGATCGTAATGAGGCTTTTCTCTAAACTGATGTCGTTGACGGATCTAGTGTCCTCACTCTAAATTTTGTTTTTACTATTTGGGAGGAATAAAATTAAATTATCCTTTCATGACTTGTCTCAACCCATTTAGAATTCATCATAGCCCAAGTGGTTGATGAATCCTAAACCGCATTTAAAGATATTTGGTCTATTTTAAAACACACATTCGCCTCTCAATCTCAATCTCGTCTGATGCAGTTTCGTCTTCAACTCCAAACGAAAAAGAAGGGATCACTCTCGATGGTTGAATATTTGTAGAAAATAAAATCAATAATTGATAGTCTCGTTAGTGTTGGACAAAGCACATCTCAACAAAATTTCAGTATTTATGCTTGGGGATGACTCGGTCTTGAATATGAATCTCTTACCGTAGAGGTAACCACTCACACTGACTTCATCGTCATCGAAGACCTCTAAGGAATGCTTCTAAGATATTAGATTCACCTTGAATCACTCCATTCCAACTCTTCAACTGCTAATCTTGCTATTTGATCGAGAGGATCTTCAAAACCATTTTACTTCCAACGATCATGACATTCAATCTCCTCCTTTTGTGATTATAGTGCTAGAAATTAAATTGGCAATTGTAACCCCGGGAAATCCCTTTCGTAGCTTAGAACATGTCGGAAGACACGTAAAAATACGGGGATCGCGGGGTGGCTCGAGGTTTAATGTGTTTCAACCTTGATTTGCGTGTCAGACATCTTTTTAAAATAAAACATTATTTTAAAAATTTTTGATAGTACTTGTCTGCTTTCAAAATTAACTATTTAAAATAATTAATTTTATTCAAATTTTAATAATTTGGGGATCAAATGATAATTTGATTAAAGCCCAGTTTAAATCAATCAAACATAGTTAGTTTAATAAAACATTATTTATTTGAAAACAGAGTCGCCAAATGATTTTAGAAAAATCAGTAAAATGTATGTATATAAATGTACTTTATACCGGAGTTTCTATAAGGGGTTCGTTATTTGGTTACGCTTGGGAAAGGGCTTTCACGTTATATCTTCTACGTCTGTCGAAGAAGGTTTTATTTTTTAAAAGTCTGGCTAATAAAAGATTTATTTATAACATTTATTTTCTTTAGTTAGTAGTCGGGGGTCCTAAACAATGATAGATTTAGATTACGTAAATAATTGTAAAAAAATATTTAGAAGTGTGTACCTACGATTGCGTTTAACAAAGAATGAGTTAAAAACTCAGAAAAATATCCGAATGTATTAAAATTTAAAAATAAATTTCAAACGGGGCTTTAGTAAGATATTTGTTTGGGAAATATCCCAAAATATTAAAAATTATTTTACGACCTTTCGAGATTATTTGAAAATAGATTGGGGTGAATTTTGAAAAATAGATCCAAATAGGCCTTAGGACTAGAGTCTTGGGGTTTGGGTCCGTTTTTACCGGTTTAGGACCGGATGGGCTCGATCTAGACCGTGGGTGGTTTAGATCGGAGCTCGAGACACTCGGTTAAAGGACCGGAGAGTTCAACCCTGAAATTCGGGAGGCTCAGTCCTAAACCAAAATTGTTTGGTTCTAGGTCTGGAAGTCTTGGTCCCAGATCTGGATTTCTCGGTCGTGGGATCTAGGAGTCTCGGTCGTGGGATCTGAAAGTCTTGGTCCTAGGTAGGGGTGTAAACGAGTCAAGTTACTCGTGAGTAGCTCGTAAATAAATCGGTCAAAGCTCGACTCAAACTCGATTTGACCGAACTCGAGTCGAGTTCGAGTAGCTCGATTATAAAATCGAGCTCGAGCTTGAGCTTTATATTTATTGTTCGAGTATCTCGTTATATTATATATATATATAAATCTAATTCCTTGTATCGCTCAAGACTTCCATTCTCAAATCATCTCTCTTTTCCTTCTATTCCCGTTTTCTCCTCCTTCTATTCCCAACAGTCAAACTCATCTTTCTCTTTTACTTCCATTCTCAAACGATCCAATCTTCCTTAATCTTCTTCTTTGATTTTCAAACGGTTAAATCCCCCTCTCTCTCTCTCTTTTTTTTCTCTTTTTTTTTATATTATTTGTCCATCAAAAGACTTTGAAGCATCTACTTTTTGGATTCTATTATTAACCGGATATTTATTTTTCATTGCCTTCAGCCCTTCACGATTTATATTTCAAATATTGTAGAATAGTTCATCATATTGCCAAACTTTTAATATTTGTGATGAATATTCCGTTTGTAATTTCTAAATGAGATGTTTGTGATTGAATTATTATCTTTAAATAATGTAATGGTATTTATATTTCTTATTCTTAAATGATATTGTGATTATACATGTGTAATTTGTGAAATATATATTTTATTATGTTTGAGATATTATTTAGTGATAAAATATAATTTTAAATAATAAATTTAATTTTCGAGTTCGAGTAACTTGAATTGTAATCTAGCCGAGTTTGAGTACACACTTTGGTATTCGATCGAGTTCGAATATTTACAATGCAATTCGAGTCGAGTTTGAGTATTATGGTACTCGGCTAGGCTCGACTCAACTCGTCTACACCCTAATCCTAGGTCAGACCTCTCGGTATTAGGTGAGAATCCTCGATCGGATTTCTTAGTACTTGCTCAAGAACACTGGTCCTAGAGATCGGTCCTAACTCAAGAACACCAGTCATTGGTCTCGTTCTTTGGTCTCGGTTAGGACTAAGGATTCTCGGTCCATCTACTCGGTCCTCGGTCCTACATGACTCAATCCAAGAGGACCAAGTGTTCTTAATTTGGTATGAAAATTATAAGTTTGTAACTTTTAATACAGATCAAGAAAACATGATATGTAAGTTACTAACACTCATATGGATGTAGGGATCATAATCTCTAACTCCAAACAAACTCGATCAATCGAGCTCTACAATGATCAATTTTTCAACCCGATTTATAGGACAAGATTTGGGAACTTTTGATTTAGGACATCTCATGTCATAATTCTTATTCCAACAACTTTGAATGATGTTTATAGTCGAACACAACCAAAACAAGAACATCAAGTAAGCTTTGTAACAATTTTTAAAACTGATATTCAAACTCATTTTTTTAAAATTTTAGCTGGATCAAACATGATCGGGATGTTTGTTTTATGATTTAGAAATCATCCTAACATGTTTACAAACATTTTAGGCAGCTAAATGAATCAAAATTCAAGCTTAAAAGCTTAAGAACATGAAAATCAAAATTTCCAGATTTTCAAATCAAATTTGATTTTTTTTTATTAAGGTTGAATTGATGAAATTTCTTTCGGCGAAAAGCTTAGAAAACATCTAAAGAATAATTTCAATCAAAGAAAACATGGAATTGAGCCCTAAATGAAATCAACCCGATCGAACTTGGAAAAATCCAATTTTGAATCATAATTTGAATTACAGTAGGTCTGGAAGCTTACCAGTTATTGGAGAACACTCCAATGATGTGTAGGAAGTTTTTCTAAGTCCTAGATCGAAGCCTAGATCGCTAGAATGATTTCTTCAAAAGGACAGTCGTCGGAGTTCTTCACAATTCTTTGAATTCGTCTGTAATGTTTTAATTATGTTTGATGGCTTGGAATAAGAACACTTAGAGACTATTTATACCTGAGCTAGGTCTGTTAATAATTAAATTCAACATAGATTTTGCTTCTGAAGTTTTTCTTCTCCGTTTCTATTTTGTCCTCGGCAACCTAATTCTAGGGTAGCTTTTGAATTCGAGGCTTAGGGGTAATGATGACGAGGAAGAGACGTGCACGTTGGTGAAAGAATGAAGGAATACGATTGATAAATGGAGAAGATAGGATTTCTGGAAGGATCGCTGACGTCGATCGCGAGCCTCCGGCGTTATCCCTATCGGTCGAGAAAGATGAACAAAACAACATTGTTTAATTTAATATGAAACACATTGTTGCTTTCTGTTGGCGATCCGACAACGATTGGGTGTTTGGGCTAACGGGATTAGTGTCCCATTAGCTAGTCTAGTGTGAACCTGGGCGCGCGCTTTCTTAATTACAACCGGCTACGCGACGTGTTACTGGACGCTGGATGAAAATCCAGCGCTGATCCGATGGATGAAATCTATGCTACAACAAATTCACTTATTTTCGGCCACACTAGATTATCAGTTTTTATTTTTAATAAAAGGGTTATTTGAAATCGGATTTTAATTTTTTTTTTCATTTTTCTTCATAAAAATATTTTTGACAACTTAATAAAAATTATGTTTATTTATTTTGTTTTTTGGTATTTTGAGTATTCATTTAATTTTTTAAGCCATAAATTATGTTTTAAATTATTTCAACCATTTTGGGGTTTAATTTGGGTAAAATAAATACAATATTTTAAGCTCAAATTATTTTTATTTTTATTTAATTTTTCTAATTAGGGTTTAATTATCACAATAATTAGCCATAATTTAGTTTTAATCTTTTTTGGGGTTATTTTGAATTAAAAAACTCAAAATATTTTTTTTATTATTATAAATTAATAATATTATTATAAATTGGGATATGTCAAATTTTCATGCTTACAGCAATCGATTGAACTCCCTTAATTCTAGTGGATATCAAATAAATGGGCCTTCTAAAAGTTCGTCTATTTTTTCACACCCCAATTAGACTTTTGCTACCTGATAGGGGTCATTTTGCTATTGGGCCTTCTATTTTTGATCGTGGACCTCGTGAGTCCAATAGAAATAAAATACAATGTTAAGTGTGTGATCATTTTGGTCACGCGGCTAATATTTGTCGGTCTGGTCTGTTTTGTCATATTTGTAATTTTACAAGTTATTCGATTAAAACTTGATGACGTCGTTAGAATTAAAATTCAATGACACACTCTACTATGATGGTTACACCCTCCTCTATTGATATTATAAACCATCTTACAGTGAATCTTGACAACCTTAGCATCTCAACTCTACATCATACTCTTATATATGGATTCACACGTTTCAAAACTTGTGATCTTCACAATGTCAACATTGACACCATTTTCACCTTTCCATCCACATGTTTCTCCACTGCCAATAAAGATACACAATGGTGTTTTTCTATGGTAAATAAGTTTAATGTTCTAATTCAAACAAGACGTTGTCTCTTATTCCTTGATCCTCACAGAATATTGTAGGTTGCAAGTGAGTTTTCAAAATCAAACTAAAAATTAATGGTTCCAATGAATGTTACAATGCTCATTTAGTTGCAAAGTGCTTTCATCAACAAGAAGACATTGCTTATTTTGAAAGATGCAACCCATTTATAAAACATATTACCATCTAAATAATCCTCTCACTTGTCGTCACTCATTAATGACCTATTCATCAACTTGATTTTAGCAATGCCTTCTTACATGGAACTCTACACGATAAAGTTTTTATGTCTCAACCCCTTTGGTTCACTCATCATAATTATCTTAATAATGTGTGCAAACTTCACAAAGCACTCTATAACTCAAGAAAGTTCCTTGTGAATGGTATAATACTTTGAAATTCGCTCTTCTTTCCATTAGTTTTCAAGAATCAACAAACAATTGTTTTTTATTCATATACATCTCTTCATAAATTACATTGTTATTTCTTGTCTACATGGATGATATTATATTCATTAGCAAAATTCTTCCTCTCACATATTTTTTGTCATCTCTCAACATAACCACATCTCCCCCAAAGATTTAGGTTCACTACATTAGTTTTTTGAATTGAAACTCATCCGTCTATCTTTGGTATTTTTCTCTCTCAATCAAAATATATACATGAATAACCTTTTGAGAGAATTCTAGAAGGTATGAGGATCATGAATACTATGTCTTCTTATCACTTAAATAAGTGTGAGGATTCTCGAGTTTAAAGTGTTGAAAATGAAGGTAGGTTTGACTCAGAATCAGTATGAAATATTGTTCGTGATAAAGAGGAGGTGGTTCCACGCAAGTTATTCTTAAACACCAATTCATTTTGCGGTTGGCGTTCCGTGAAAGACTTAACATACACGATCAAATTAAAAAGTATATGAATATCAGGGATCTTAGATGCCTTCTTTATATGAGAAATGAGGAGATCATTGACCATATCTTTGGGACTGGCTATTGGCTTCCTTGCTTTGGAGTAAGTTTTCCACATCAATGAGTTTTCTTAGCTTCCCAAAAGAATGGACTAATATCAAGGAAATGACAATCATCTAGACAAAGGGTAATGACTTTAGTTCAAATGTCTTTAAATGCTTCTTTGAAAACATTGTTTATCATATTTAGATGGAAAGGAACGGAAGAGAATTTTCAAGGGATTGAAATGATGTGGAGTTTGTTTAGAGTGAAATTATCTTTGATGGAAACTCACTCATTCGAACGTGGAGACGAATTCTCACTTGTGAAAGAAATTGATTGATTTATCAAAGATGGAGCATTGCATATGAGAAAGTCACCCTTACTTCTGATTTCAAAGCGCTCTAAACTTCATTGTTTGTGTCATTCATTTTTGTTCTCATTCTGGTTATTTTTTCTATTTTCATCTTGTTGGTTCATTCATTTTTTACAGAGCCTTGTTTTTTCTGAATCCTAAACTCTTGTAATCCTTTACCCTTTTCCGGTATTTTTATTTAATGGCATTCTGTCATTTTTTCAAAAAAAAAATATTAGTGACTCAAAACCTCTTAATACCCCCCACAATCTCTTCTAGGTCATTTTATCTCTCCATGATGACGACACTCTTCCTGAGTCATTTTTGTATCGCCTCATTTTTTGTGCTCTCCAATATTTGATGCATACTCGACCTAAACTAGTATTTGTTGTCAAACATATCTACCAATTAATGCAATCTCATACCACCACTCATTGTAAAATGAAAAGAATAATTTGCAATCTTCGTCATACTCCTTATCATGGACTTCTCATCCGTCAATCACCTTCTCTCGATCTATCTGCATTTTCTAACTCCGATTGGACTTGTTGTATGAACGATCGTCATTCCATAACTGGCTATTGCATATTTTTTGTGGCAATCTTATCTCTTGGAATTCAAAGAAACAACAAGTTATTGATCAGTCTAGTATTGAGTCTAAATGTCGAGCTCTATTGCATGCCACTATTGAACTCATCTTGCTCCAATCATTGCTACGTGAATTTTTCATCTCTCCAACTCAACCTCTCACTCTATTGTGTGACAACACTAGTGTTGTGTTCTCTTAGTCAATCTAGTTTCATTCTCGTACAAAATATATAGAGATTGATTTTCATTTTGTTCGTGAACGTATTGCTTAAAAATTTCTATTAATCTGATATTTACTTATTGATGATCAAATTGTCGACATCCTCACCAAACGATTTGCATCAATATAATTTGTTTTATTACGTAACAAACTCACGGTGTATGTGCCTCATTTATGTTTGAAAGAATGTATTAAAGACTCTATAATTAAAAATAAAGAGCAACTCACTTAATCCTATTAGTTTTCATCTTCTAGTTCTTAATAAAAAATTAAAA